>NW_024422845.1:0-2033 GCF_014898765.1 Herpailurus yagouaroundi
GGAAGTTTGGTAGAATTTGGTTGCCCTCCTTTATATTCATGCTAAAGATTAGAATGTGCTTCATTATTAGCTCTGTGATCCAATATAAGGTCATTATGAATGAGATTGAATGAAGAATTTATTCACATATTTAAATTTAAAATTAAGTAAGGGAATGGATTCTTCCTTACATATTTATATGTATATATTTTGGTCAGTTATGAGGAAAAAATCTTTAGTGTTCTATAAAACGTGTAGGTCATTCACAGATGGGAGCTACGGTATCTGAGGAGGTCTAGGGAGTTACTTGTCCTCTAAGAGATACGTGAACTAATAGAAGAGACAGATTAGGTCTGTCTGGCATTGTCCTCCACAGTCATTGTCCCTGAGGATTGCCACGTCTGGGCAGCTCAGTGACAAGGGCTCATTAAGAGCGTGGGGCATCCGTTCCCCCAGAGACGTCAGCAGGGGAAGGGACTTGGTTCTGTGTGCCAGCCCAGCCACAGCTCAGAGTCATACCTCCCTCTCGCCTGGTTGCAAGGGTCTCACAGACACACAGGGAGGTCACCGTTCTCAGGAAACCATACTTAGAGTCTGTGACTGCCTTCATCTTCTACCTCCGAGAGCCAGAGTGCAGATCTCTGGTGTCACATGAGGACCTGTGAAGTCACCTGAGAAAGTGTCCTTTTGCTTCAGAAAAACGTACGGATGCCCCAGTGCTGGTAGAGTCAACCTTTGCGTTTCCTGCAGGCTCTGATTCTACATGTCTGCGTTCCTATCCCGAGAGCTGTATTTAGGCAGTAACTTGCAGTGGAGGTAGGGAATAGCTTTGAATCCACAGGGAAGGCGAATAAAGGTGAGTGAAATATAACTTGGTCTCTGTGTTGCTGTAGGAATTGGCAAGTTAGTTCATTTCCATTTGGAATAATTCTTGAAAGAAACAAATCTGTATTGATTGCATATATGGTTTATTGTCTACAATAACAGACTGTGGATATTCACCAGATAGAAGAACTAAATTTACTTGTCAGTATAGATGTCAACGGGTCGTTCCTAGACATCCATTCTATTGTAGTACATTCATATTCCTCTGTATGCACAAGTGGAAAATAAATATTCATATTGAGTGGTAATAAAATATGCCCTTCAGTATTAGAACAGTAGACTATGCATATGTGTAAAAATATTAGAATATCTGCTTCAAGTCCCTCCTTTGGTTCCTTATTATCTGTGAAATTAGATTGTATTTGTGCTCTCTGCTTAGAACACAGTGTCAATATTTACACTACTTGCTCATTTTGTCTCATGGGACTTAACAAAAGCTCTAAAATAGGTATGGTGTTTTACAAACACTGTGTTGAAAATTACAAGGGGGAAGACACATGTCATGCATATTGTGTCAGTGCACCTTTATTTGAATTTATTGTTAGTAAGAAATGATGATCCTTCAAGTGGTACAGATAGCAATAAGATGATGAGAAAAGCAGTATGAAAGCTGAGTGTTTACTTAATTGATGAATTAGGGAAATGACATGATGTTTGTATATCTGTATGTGTGTGCATGTGCATGTGTGCATGTGCATGTGTGTTGTGTGTGTGCGTGTGTGATTGCACTGAGGTGTTGTGTAAGGTACACTAGGTCCCGTCCTTCTATCCTTGCACACGATCATGAATGGACTCTTGTATGAACACTGTTCGTGACCTGCCCACACGCTCTTTCCCTGCTGGGGCTCCAATCCAAACCCTAGTTGGTACGAGTTTGGGTTCCAAGGTTCACAGCCATTCCCTTCGTGACAGAATTGCCGTCATCTGAAAGGAAGCCACATTGCCAGGTGGTCAGGGGAACCCACTGGGGGCAGCTCACAGCCAGTGACAGACTGTGGGATGTACAAGAGGTGCCAAGGACAAAGCAGGCCTGAGTCGGATGCAATTCATGTTCCAAAGCAGTGGTGTCCAAGAGAGTAGAAAGTGCCCACAGGAAGCTTTGTCAGCTTAAACTCATCAAATTTAGATAAACTCTAAACCCAGCTTTCTGCTGCCTGAGCGGAAAGGGG
>NW_024422846.1:0-2033 GCF_014898765.1 Herpailurus yagouaroundi
GGAAGTTTGGTAGAATTTGGTTGCCCTCCTTTATATTCATGCTAAAGATTAGAATGTGCTTCATTATTAGCTCTGTGATCCAATATAAGGTCATTATGAATGAGATTGAATGAAGAATTTATTCACATATTTAAATTTAAAATTAAGTAAGGGAATGGATTCTTCCTTACATATTTATATGTAAATATTTTGGTCAGTTATGAGGAAAAAATCTTTAGTGTTCTATAAAACGTGTAGGTCATTCACAGATGGGAGCTACGGTATCTGAGGAGGTCTAGGGAGTTACTTGTCCTCTAAGAGATACGTGAACTAATAGAAGAGACAGATTAGGTCTGTCTGGCATTGTCCTCCACAGTCATTGTCCCTGAGGATTGCCACGTCTGGGCAGCTCAGTGACAAGGGCTCATTAAGAGCGTGGGGCATCCGTTCCCCCAGAGACGTCAGCAGGGGAAGGGACTTGGTTCTGTGTGCCAGCCCAGCCACAGCTCAGAGTCATACCTCCCTCTCGCCTGGTTGCAAGGGTCTCACAGACACACAGGGAGGTCACCGTTCTCAGGAAACCATACTTAGAGTCTGTGACTGCCTTCATCTTCTACCTCCGAGAGCCAGAGTGCAGATCTCTAGTGTCACATGAGGACCTGTGAAGTCACCTGAGAAAGTGTCCTTTTGCTTCAGAAAAACGTACGGATGCCCCAGTGCTGGTAGAGTCAACCTTTGCGTTTCCTGCAGGCTCTGATTCTACATGTCTGCGTTCCTATCCCGAGAGCTGTATTTAGGCAGTAACTTGCAGTGGAGGTAGGGAATAGCTTTGAATCCACAGGGAAGGCGAATAAAGGTGAGTGAAATATAACTTGGTGTCTATGTTGCTGTAGGAATTGGCAAGTTAGTTCATTTCCATTTGGAATAATTCTTGAAAGAAACAAATCTGTATTGATTGCATATATGGTTTATTGTCTACAATAACAGACTGTGGATATTCACCAGATAGAAGAACTAAATTTTCTTGTCAGTATAGATGTCAACGGGTCGTTCCTAGACATCCATTCTATTGTAGTACATTCATATTCCTCTGTATGCACAAGTGGAAAATAAATATTCATATTGAGTGGTAATAAAATATGCCCTTCAGTATTAGAACAGTAGACTATGCATATGTGTAAAAATATTAGAATATCTGCTTCAAGTCCCTCCTTTGGTTCCTTATTATCTGTGAAATTAGGTTGTATTTGTGCTCTCTGCTTAGAACACAGTGTCAATATTTACACTACTTGCTCATTTTGTCTCATGGGACTTAACAAAAGCTCTAAAATAGGTATGGTGTTTTACAAACACTGTGTTGAAAATTACAAGGGGGAAGACACATGTAATGCATATTGTGTCAGTGCACCTTTATTTGAATTTATTGTTAGTAAGAAATGATGATCCTTCAAGTGGTACAGATAGCAATAAGATGATGAGAAAAGCAGTATGAAAGCTGAGTGTTTACTTAATTGATGAATTAGGGAAATGACATGATGTTTGTATATCTGTATGTGTGTGCATGTGCATGTGTGCATGTGCATGTGTGTTGTGTGTGTGCGTGTGTGATTGCACTGAGGTGTTGTGTAAGGTACACTAGGTCCCGTCCTTCTATCCTTGCACACGATCATGAATGGACTCTTGTATGAACACTGTTCGTGACCTGCCCACACGCTCTTTACCTGCTGGGGCTCCAATCCAAACCCTAGTTGGTACGAGTTTGGGTTCCAAGGTTCACAGCCATTCCCTTCGTGACAGAATTGCCATCATCTGAAAGGAAGCCACATTGCCAGGTGGTCAGGGGAACCCACTGGGGGCAGCTCACAGCCAGTGACAGACTGTGGGATGTACAAGAGGTGCCAAGGACAAAGCAGGCCTGAGTCGGATGCAATTCATGTTCCAAAGCAGTGGTGTCCAAGAGAGTAGAAAGTGCCCACAGGAAGCTTTGTCAGCTTAAACTCATCAAAATTAGATAAACTCTAAACCCAGCTTTCTGCTGCCTGAGCGGAAAGGGG
>NW_024422847.1:0-7295 GCF_014898765.1 Herpailurus yagouaroundi
GAAGGAAGGAAGGAAGGAAGGAAGGAAGGAAGGAAGGAAGGAAGGAAAAGACGGAAAGAAGGAAAGAAGGAAAGAAGGAAAGAAGGAAAGAAGGAAAGAAAGGGGAAGTATATCCAAAGGACTAATGGGACACAATCAAGCAGAACAAAATATGTATTATGAAAGTCACAAAGAAGAATGTGGGTGTTGGAAGGTTTGAAGAAATGCCAAGAAATCCCCAAACATTAGAAAAAATAACATAAAATTAAAAATTTCACTGAACTCCAACCAGGATAAATCCCTAACACCTATCTAAACAGATATTTATCATGAGCCAACTGTCAAAGACACACGAAAAAAGAAAAAAAAGAAAGATCGTATCTCCAAGGCTGAAGAGAAAGGCAACCTGTCATATACAAGTGTATTCCTTTTTTTTTTTTTTTTTAATGTGCACACAGAAGAGAGACAGAGCATGAGCAGGGAAGGGGCAGAGAGAGGGAAACACGGAATCTGAAGCACATCCAGACTCCAAACTGTCATCACAGAGCCCAACGTGAGGCTCGCATTCAAGAATCACGAAATCATGACCTGAGCTGAATTTGGATTCTCAATGAACTGAGTCACCCAGGCGCCCCACAGGTGTACTACTGTTAAAGTATTCATAGAATGTTCAACAGAGACCATGTAGTTTAGAGGGTGTGAGATGATACATTATGGTGTTGAAAGAAAAATGCTAACAACTAAGAACTTTATCTCTGGCAAAATAATTCTCTGAAATTCAGGAGAAGTTAATACACTTCCAGATAAAAAGCTGACATCATTCACCGCCTGACATGAACTACAAAATGATGATGGCAGTTCTTCAAATTTCTTCCAGGTTAAGTTAAACTTACAGAATATTATAACGTAAGGGTAAACCACGTTAGTCTAATACAGAACTTTAAAAAACAAAAGCATAACGCAATTAAAAATTTAGATTAATGGATCTGTATTTATAATTTTTTTTTTATTTATTTTTGAGAGAGACAGAGAAAGTAAGTGGGGGAAGTGCAGAGAGAGAGAGGGAAAGAGACAGAATCCCAAGGAGGCTCCATACTGTCAGCATAGAGCCAGATGTGGGACTCAAAATCATGAACCATGAGGCTATGACTTGAGCCAAAATCAACAGTTGGATGCTTAACTGATGGAGCCACCCAGGTGACTCTAATGGATCCATGTAAAATACACAGTGAATACAGAAGTAATAAAAAGTATATAAGTCAGAAACGTGAAAGAGTATATTTTACGTGTGTTTGAAGGTAAACTTGTATCAGTTAAAATAAACTAATTTTAAGATTTTTCATATAATGGCAACGGTAACCAAAAAGGCAACCTCTAAAGAATATGAAAAAGAAATGAGAAGGGAATGAAATCACGTAACTACAAAAATATACGTGAAACATGAGGGAAGGCAAAAAAAAGGTGCGAAAGGACAACAAGCTGCAAGACAGAAAATCATTAAGAAAACAGCAATAGCCATTTTATACCTGTAATTAATTAAATGTATATTATTTAATTTCCCTAAATAAAAGTCTCCAACTACATATTACCCATAAGAAACTCATGTTTTACCTTAGGACACACACAAGCTAAAATAAAAGGATACAACACATGTTACATGCAAACATGTACTAGAAACTAGCAGGGACACTACTACTACTGTCAGACAAAACAGACTACAAGCCAAAAACTGTAAATGAAAGACAATGTCATTAAAATGACAAATTTAATATTATATTTTAGTACAAATACACACACACACGTGTATATATATATACACACACATATATATTTAGTACAAGTTTAAATATATAGCTGACATTGGGGCATCTCAGTGGCTCAGGTGGTTAAGTGCCAGACTTCACCTCAGGTCATGATCTCAGGGTTCATGGGTTTAAGCCCCTCATCATGGTTGTGCTGATAGCTCAGAGCCTGGAGCTTGCTTCTGATTCTGTGTCTCCCTCTCTCTCTGCCCATCCCCACTCACGCTCTCTTTCTCTCTCTCTCTCTCTCTCTCTCTCTCTCTCTCTCTCTCTCTCTCAAAAATAAACACTACAAAAATTTATATGGCTGAACTAAATGTTTTAAGATGTCTAAAGATGTCTAAAATGATTGTTCTATTATAGGTTAAATTTTAACGTGGTTTACACATGTTAAAATTAAATTGTTATATGATTAATTTCACACCGAAAAACCAACATAAGGACAAATACACAGCAAAACCAATATAAGGACAAATAAATGGCTTTAATACTTAATTTCAAATAGAGTTTAAATCATCCAGATGTATAATTCACAGTGCGAGTTTACACTTAAACAGTTACGGATATATGTTGCTTTTTATGAAACTTATTCTTTATTAAACTAATGCATACTACATGTCATCAATATACACTGAAATGAAGGACAGACAGTATACGAAACATTACGAAATTTTCCAGGGAGTTTTAGATCATTACGTATAGTTTAATAGCAACATTAAAAATACATGTCATTCAGATAACGGCATACGTTAACTGAGAATGCTGATGAAAATTTAATTCTGCATTTGTATTTTAATGCACCGCTTTTATTCATGTGTCAGTGGAATATTTGAATCAATTAACACGACTATGAGTCAACTACTATAAGTAGAAATAGTAAGGCCAGAAGTTCATGCAATATACTTGTACTCGTTTGGATTTTCTTTATCTCTTTCCATGTAGTCTCTGTCAATTAAAGATTCTACTCTCGTCTTCAGATCAGAAGGCTACAAAATAAATTATTAATGTTAACAAAAATGAAATCACAGCATTTTATTTTCTACTCTCACCCCAAATACATCACATTTTGTATCTCATATTTTCATTATGTGTAATTTTCAGGAAACAATAAATTTCTTAACTAAAATATTACTATAATCAAATCTGAAATACATTAGAAAGGTGCTAACTAGGAATAAAGTACAACTAATACATAAAGAATAGAATAAAATGCATCTGGGATGCATCTTGGTAAAAAAAATCATACTTTCAATTTCTTCAATAAAAAGAAGTTATACTCATGAACTATGCCACATAAGGAAGGCTCTAAAATATAGAAGACAGCCAATACCTTAGGCACTGATGTTTCTATTATGCACATGGTTAGTTATGGTGTACGGATTGAACTCACTAGAAATCACATTAAAGAAAGTAATTCTATAATTTACTAAATAATAAGCACCCCAGTTGAGCCATGTGTAGAGCACTGCAGAGAACTCGAAGAGTTTTTTTTTTTTTTTCCTCAAGGGAAAAAACAGCTTTTAAATTTAAAAAATCAAGAGTACAACATTGATAAAGTAGCAGCTACAGCTAATAATTCCTTAGCACTTACTATATGCTTCAGGAAACTCTTTTGTCTTAGTAACATTTGAGTAAGTCGTTAATATTATCACCCTCCGTGAGGAAGTGGAGATACACACGTTATGTAAAGTTGACAAGAGTCAGAAAATGAGAAAGACAGGAGACGAAGCAGGATTGAAAAAAATCACAGCTGACAGCCTTTGTGAACCAAGCCATAAACATTAGACTAGAAATCGAAGTGTTTGTAGCAATTCTATTTTGATTACTTAGGGTACACAAAACTACAATTTTCATTTTATTTTATGATGACATACGAACCAATAGCTTGACATTTTATTTTTTAATTTTTTTTATATATGAAATTTATTGTCAAATTGGTTTCCATACAACACCCAGTGCTCATCCCAAAAGGTGCCCTCCTCAATACCCATCACCCACCCTCTCCTCCCTCCCAATAGCTTGACATTTTTAATAATTATGGCAGAAAAAATTTATTAGAATGTCTAACCTATAAGAATCAGACAAAATAGCTACATATTGTCTTTAAAAAGACTTTTTGAAAATGGTTAAGTAAGCGGTAATTTGCCACATATTGTTAATAATTTGTTAGGTTGTAGTATGTAATAATGTCACAAAGATCAACCGTTATAAGATGTAAAAACAGAGAAAGGACTATCATAGTAAGACCAAAGGCCACTCTGCTAGGAATTCTGAAGTATTTGCTGATAAGCAGTGCAAATAAAGGCAACTTCTAACTGTATTTCATCAAGAAGATACATCAAGGAAGTGAATCTAAACCATGGAGGTACAGTGAAAATACTTAAAATAGATCATGAGACTAATTTCTTTTTCTATTTTTTTTTGTGTTACCTTTCAAAATGTTACAACTTTTTACTTATAAAATTGATAAAATTTAATAACCTAATACAGTAAACCATAACACAAAAAGGGACCTAAGTCCTGTGATAATCACACTCACAATTTTTACTCCATATCACAGATACATTTTTACTTGAAATTACGTTATAAACCTATGGTTTTATTCAAAAGTACTCAACGCCACTGGATTTTTGGTAGATGTGTTTACCTGTAGTGTAAATTTTAGCTGCTTATACAATTGAGAGAAGTACACTGTGGGTCAGTGTTTTCCTTATCTTCATAATGCGAACAATTGCAGCATCAATCTGATACTGTCGATCTTGGAAAACTCTCTGTGTGGTGATGGTACGTTCCTCTATCTAATGAAAATAATTAAAAGATAAAATGACAATACGTAAAATTTCAATAATAATTAAACTGTTATGAAAATTAAAGGTTTCAGAAGATGACTTTTTGTAAAAACAGAACAGTAACAGAAACGATACATAATTCACTTTTGCTTCTATTGGAAACCTTGTATATACTAAACTTTTTGGATTTAAGTTTGTATTAAGTCATCCTCAATTTTAGAGTCCTTTTAGCCAGAAAAGCTATTAACAGGAAAGCATTGTGCTATGGTTTGAGCAGTTCTTTTAAACAAGTTAGTTGTATAAGTATATTCTATAAAAAAAAAAAAAAAATTTTTTTTGAACTTCTAACTGCAAATCTTTTTCATTCATATCCTAAACCTTCAACAGTGATCCTCCAAATCATCTGAGTTTCCAGGAGTATATAATCTTTTGAATTGCCTTCTGGGTTCCAAATTCCAAATAAAGCCTTCCAAATTCTCAAAGCAAGAGTTGCTTACTTTTAATTTGTCAGTATTTTCTTTGTTTTTACTACTTCGTTTTCTGTGTGTGCTTCATCATTACATTTTCTTAAATGCTCATTTCATACTTCTCATTTCTAAGATTGATCTCAACTCCTGTTTTACCAGTAAAGCTTTAAATACACTATGTCTAATAAAACTATCTTAGTTTATCTTCTACCATTCATACATACATTTTTTATTGAAGTGGAATCACAAAATACAAAACTAACAATTTTAAAATGGTTTATGGGGCGCCTGGGTGGCGCAGTCGTTAAGCGTCCGACTTCAGCCAGGTCACGATCTCGCGGTCCGTGAGTTCGAGCCCCGCGTCGGGCTCTGGGCTGATGGCTCAGAGCCTGGAGCCTGTTTCCGATTCTGTGTCTCCCTCTCTCTCTGCCCCTCCCCCGTTCATGCTCTGTCTCTCTCTGTCCCAAAAATAAATAAACGTTGAAAAAAAAAAGTTAAAATGGTTTAGAAATTTTAAATATACACTTGGAAGCATTTAAGCATACTCAAAATGTTGTGCAACCACTATTTCTCTCTCGTTTCAAAACATTTTTGCCACTCAAGAAAACACCCTGTGCACATTAAGTAATCATTCATCATTTCCCATTCACTCGTGATGTGGTTACCACTACTCTTCTTAAGTATGGATTTTATGACTTTTCAAATATAATATGGAAAGAACTATACTATAACTGACCTGTTATGTCTGCCTTCTGTCACTTAGCATAAGGTTTTATACACAAAATACTTGTATACACATAAATAATGCTTTTTATACATAATGAAGGGTAATTCTTACTGAAGGATGTATTGGTACTTTGTTTCTTTTATATATAGGAGTAATATTTCATTGTATGAGTACAATACAATTTACTTATCCATTTATCCAATGATGGACATCTGGGTTATTTCCATTTTGGCTACTGTAAATAATTCTGCAAGAAATTCTTGTGGCAAGCTTCAGTGGACATATATTATTTTCTCTTTAATGGTTAATGAGAATAGCTGAGTCAAATGGTCACTCTGAGTTTAACTGAGAAATCTCAAACTATTTTGCACAGGTGCTGCAATACTACATATTCACACCAGAAACGCACAGGATTCATATTTCTTTTAAAAACCTCTTTGTATCTGATTTGTCGATTCAAGCCATCTGGGAGTAATGTGGAATCTCACTGTAATTCTGACTCAGGTACATTTGAAGACCAATGATGATGAGCATTCTCTCATGTGTTTGTGGACCATCTGAATAACTTCTCTCAAGAAATATCTATTCAAGTTCCTTTTTTTTAACGTTTATTTATTTTTGAGACAGAGAGAGACAGAGCATGAACAGGGGAGGGGCAGAGAGAGAGGGAGACACAGAATGTGAAACAGGCTCCAGGCTATGAGCTGTCAGCACAGAGCCCGCAGGGCTCGAACTCACGGACCGTGAGATCATGACCTGAACCGAAGTCGGACGCTTAACTGACTGAGCCACCCAGGCGCCCCATCAAGTTCTTTGTTATCGAGATTACTTTTTATTTTTTATATTTCTTATTTTTTTTTATATTGTTAAGAGTCTGTGAATTGGAACATATATGCAGTTATATACATACACATACATATGCATATATAATGTGTAGATAGATAGATAGATAGATAGATAGATAGATAGATAGATAGATAGATATAAATACATAGATACATAAATGTAAGTACATACACACATATAGATGCATACACACATATATATTCAACTGTAAGTAAAAAAACTTACAAGAGACCAAAGGATATTTACATTGATGAAATGGTCCATTCATCAGGAAAATAAAATAATCCTAAACATATAGATACCAAACTAAAGGGCCACAAAATAAAATGAAACAAATGCTGACAGAATTTACGTGAGAAAATATTTGAAAATAATTATTCGAGACTTAATACCACACTTTCAATAATACACAGAACATTAGATAAAAGATTAATACAGACATGGGAGATGTAAACAACACTATAAGCAAATAGATTAGTAGGCATATACAAAACACCCTAAGCAACAAAATAACCCAAATGTCCATCAGTGGATTGCTGTAATATTACTCATGTATAAAAAAGGGAACAAAGTTGAGGCCACCTGGGTGGCTCAGTTGGTTAGCCACTTGACACTTGATTTCAGTTCAGGTCATGATCTTGCCTTTCACCCTGAGACTGACATTTGCTTTTGGTTCCATGCTGGA
>NW_024422848.1:0-7287 GCF_014898765.1 Herpailurus yagouaroundi
GAAGGAAGGAAGGAAGGAAGGAAGGAAGGAAGGAAGGAAGGAAGGAAAAGACGGAAAGAAGGAAAGAAGGAAAGAAGGAAAGAAGGAAAGAAGGAAAGAAAGGGGAAGTATATCCAAAGGACTAATGGGACACAATCAAGCAGAACAAAATATGTATTATGAAAGTCACAAAGAAGAATGTGGGTGTTGGAAGGTTTGAAGAAATGCCAAGAAATCCCCAAACATTAGAAAAATTAACATAAAATTAAAAATTTCACTGAACTCCAACCAGGATAAATCCCTAACACCTATCTAAACAGATATTTATCATGAGCCAACTGTCAAAGACACACGAAAAAAGAAAGATCGTATCTCCAAGGCTGAAGAGAAAGGCAACCTGTCATATACAAGTGTATTCCTTTTTTTTTTTTTTTAATGTGCACACAGAAGAGAGACAGAGCATGAGCAGGGAAGGGGCAGAGAGAGGGAAACACGGAATCTGAAGCACATCCAGACTCCAAACTGTCATCACAGAGCCCAACGTGAGGCTCGCATTCAAGAATCACGAAATCATGACCTGAGCTGAATTTGGATTCTCAATGAACTGAGTCACCCAGGCGCCCCACAGGTGTACTACTGTTAAAGTATTCATAGAATGTTCAACAGAGACCATGTAGTTTAGAGGGTGTGAGATGATACATTATGGTGTTGAAAGAAAAATGCTAACAACTAAGAACTTTATCTCTGGCAAAATAATTCTCTGAAATTCAGGAGAAGTTAATACACTTCCAGATAAAAAGCTGACATCATTCACCGCCTGACATGAACTACAAAATGATGATGGCAGTTCTTCAAATTTCTTCCAGGTTAAGTTAAACTTACAGAATATTATAACGTAAGGGTAAACCACGTTAGTCTAATACAGAACTTTAAAAAACAAAAGCATAACGCAATTAAAAATTTAGATTAATGGATCTGTATTTATAATTTTTTTTTATTTATTTTTGAGAGAGACAGAGAAAGTAAGTGGGGGAAGTGCAGAGAGAGAGAGAGGGAAAGAGACAGAATCCCAAGGAGGCTCCATACTGTCAGCATAGAGCCAGATGTGGGACTCAAAATCATGAACCATGAGGCTATGACTTGAGCCAAAATCAACAGTTGGATGCTTAACTGATGGAGCCACCCAGGTGACTCTAATGGATCCATGTAAAATACACAGTGAATACAGAAGTAATAAAAAGTATATAAGTCAGAAACGTGAAAGAGTATATTTTACATGTGTTTGAAGGTAAACTTGTATCAGTTAAAATAAACTAATTTTAAGATTTTTCATATAATGGCAACGGTAACCAAAAAGGCAACCTCTAAAGAATATGAAAAAGAAATGAGAAGGGAATGAAATCACGTAACTACAAAAATATACGTGAAACATGAGGGAAGGCAAAAAAAGGTGCGAAAGGACAACAAGCTGCAAGACAGAAAATCATTAAGAAAACAGCAATAGCCATTTTATACCTGTAATTAATTAAATGTATATTACTTAAATTTCCCTAAATAAAAGTCTCCAACTACATATTACCCATAAGAAACTCATGTTTTACCTTAGGACACACACAAGCTAAAATAAAAGGATACAACACATGTTACATGCAAACATGTACTAGAAACTAGCAGGGACACTACTACTACTGTCAGACAAAACAGACTACAAGCCAAAAACTGTAAATGAAAGACAATGTCATTAAAATGACAAATTTAATATTATATTTTAGTACAAATACACACACACACACGTGTATATATATATACACACACATATATATTTAGTACAAGTTTAAATATATAGCTGACATTGGGGCATCTCAGTGGCTCAGGTGGTTAAGTGCCAGACTTCACCTCAGGTCATGATCTCAGGGTTCATGGGTTTAAGCCCCTCATCATGGTTGTGCTGATAGCTCAGAGCCTGGAGCTTGCTTCTGATTCTGTGTCTCCCTCTCTCTCTGCCCATCCCCACTCACGCTCTCTTTCTCTCTCTCTCTCTCTCTCTCTCTCTCTCTCTCTCTCTCTCTCTCAAAAATAAACACTACAAAAATTTATATGGCTGAACTAAATGTTTTAAGATGTCTAAAGATGTCTAAAATGATTGTTCTATTATAGGTTAAATTTTAACGTGGTTTACACATGTTAAAATTAAATTGTTATATGATTAATTTCACACCGAAAAACCAACATAAGGACAAATACACAGCAAAACCAATATAAGGACAAATAAATGGCTTTAATACTTAATTTCAAATAGAGTTTAAATCATCCAGATGTATAATTCACAGTGCGAGTTTACACTTAAACAGTTACGGATATATGTTGCTTTTTATGAAACTTATTCTTTATTAAACTAATGCATACTACATGTCATCAATATATACTGAAATGAAGGACAGACAGTATACGAAACATTACGAAATTTTCCAGGGAGTTTTAGATCATTACGTATAGTTTAATAGCAACATTAAAAATACATGTCATTCAGATAACGGCATACGTTAACTGAGAATGCTGATGAAAATTTAATTCTGCATTTGTATTTTAATGCACCGCTTTTATTCATGTGTCAGTGGAATATTTGAATCAATTAACACGACTATGAGTCAACTACTATAAGTAGAAATAGTAAGGCCAGAAGTTCATGCAATATACTTGTACTCGTTTGGATTTTCTTTATCTCTTTCCATGTAGTCTCTGTCAATTAAAGATTCTACTCTCGTCTTCAGATCAGAAGGCTACAAAATAAATTATTAATGTTAACAAAAATGAAATCACAGCATTTTATTTTCTACTCTCACCCCAAATACATCACATTTTGTATCTCATATTTTCATTATGTGTAATTTTCAGGAAACCATAAATTTCTTAACTAAAATATTACTATAATCAAATCTGAAATACATTAGAAAGGTGCTAACTAGGAATAAAGTACAACTAATACATAAAGAATAGAATAAAATGCATCTGGGATGCATCTTGGTAAAAAAAAATCATACTTTCAATTTCTTCAATAAAAAGAAGTTATACTCATGAACTATGCCACATAAGGAAGGCTCTAAAATATAGAAGACAGCCAATACCTTAGGCACTGATGTTTCTATTATGCACATGGTTAGTTATGGTGTACGGATTGAACTCACTAGAAATCACATTAAAGAAAGTAATTCTATAATTTACTAAATAATAAGCACCCCAGTTGAGCCATGTGTAGAGCACTGCAGAGAACTCGAAGAGTTTTTTTTTTTTTCCTCAAGGGAAAAAACAGCTTTTAAATTTAAAAAATCAAGAGTACAACATTGATAAAGTAGCAGCTACAGCTAATAATTCCTTAGCACTTACTATATGCTTCAGGAAACTCTTTTGTCTTAGTAACATTTGAGTAAGTCGTTAATATTATCACCCTCCGTGAGGAAGTGGAGATACACACGTTATGTAAAGTTGACAAGAGTCAGAAAATGAGAAAGACAGGAGACGAAGCAGGATTGAAAAAAATCACAGCTGACAGCCTTTGTGAACCAAGCCATAAACATTAGACTAGAAATCGAAGTGTTTGTAGCAATTCTATTTTGATTACTTAGGGTACACAAAACTACAATTTTCATTTTATTTTATGATGACATACGAACCAATAGCTTGACATTTTATTTTTTAATTTTTTTTATATATGAAATTTATTGTCAAATTGGTTTCCATACAACACCCAGTGCTCATCCCAAAAGGTGCCCTCCTCAATACCCATCACCCACCCTCTCCTCCCTCCCAATAGCTTGACATTTTTAATAATTATGGCAGAAAAAATTTATTAGAATGTCTAACCTATAAGAATCAGACAAAATAGCTACATATTGTCTTTAAAAAGACTTTTTGAAAATGGTTAAGTAAGCGGTAATTTGCCACATATTGTTAATAATTTGTTAGGTTGTAGTATGTAATAATGTCACAAAGATCAACCGTTATAAGATGTAAAAACAGAGAAAGGACTATCATAGTAAGACCAAAGGCCACTCTGCTAGGAATTCTGAAGTATTTGCTGATAAGCAGTGCAAATAAAGGCAACTTCTAACTGTATTTCATCAAGAAGATACATCAAGGAAGTGAATCTAAACCATGGAGGTACAGTGAAAATACTTAAAATAGATCATGAGACTAATTTCTTTTTCTATTTTTTTTGTGTTACCTTTCAAAATGTTACAACTTTTTACTTATAAAATTGATAAAATTTAATAACCTAATACAGTAAACCATAACACAAAAAGGGACCTAAGTCCTGTGATAATCACACTCACAATTTTTACTCCATATCACAGATACATTTTTACTTGAAATTACGTTATAAACCTATGGTTTTATTCAAAAGTACTCAACGCCACTGGATTTTTGGTAGATGTGTTTACCTGTAGTGTAAATTTTAGCTGCTTATACAATTCTGAGAGAAGTACACTGTGGGTCAGTGTTTTCCTTATCTTCATAATGCGAACAATTGCAGCATCAATCTGATACTGTCGATCTTGGAAAACTCTCTGTGTGGTGATGGTACGTTCCTCTATCTAATGAAAATAATTAAAAGATAAAATGACAATACGTAAAATTTCAATAATAATTAAACTGTTATGAAAATTAAAGGTTTCAGAAGATGACTTTTTGTAAAAACAGAACAGTAACAGAAACGATACATAATTCACTTTTGCTTCTATTGGAAACCTTTTATATACTAAACTTTTTGGATTTAAGTTTGTATTAAGTCATCCTCAATTTTAGAGTCCTTTTAGCCAGAAAAGCTATTAACAGGAAAGCATTGTGCTATGGTTTGAGCAGTTCTTTTAAACAAGTTAGTTGTATAAGTATATTCTATAAAAAAAAAAAAAAAATTTTTTTTGAACTTCTAACTGCAAATCTTTTTCATTCATATCCTAAACCTTCAACAGTGATCCTCCAAATCATCTGAGTTTCCAGGAGTATATAATCTTTCGAATTGCCTTCTGGGTTCCAAATTCCAAATAAAGCCTTCCAAATTCTCAAAGCAAGAGTTGCTTACTTTTAATTTGTCAGTATTTTCTTTGTTTTTACTACTTCGTTTTCTGTGTGTGCTTCATCATTACATTTTCTTAAATGCTCATTTCATACTTCTCATTTCTAAGATTGATCTCAACTCCTGTTTTACCAGTAAAGCTTTAAATACACTATGTCTAATAAAACTATCTTAGTTTATCTTCTACCATTCATACATACATTTTTTATTGAAGTGGAATCACAAAATACAAAACTAACAATTTTAAAATGGTTTATGGGGCGCCTGGGTGGCGCAGTCGTTAAGCGTCCGACTTCAGCCAGGTCACGATCTCGCGGTCCGTGAGTTCGAGCCCCGCGTCGGGCTCTGGGCTGATGGCTCAGAGCCTGGAGCCTGTTTCCGATTCTGTGTCTCCCTCTCTCTCTGCCCCTCCCCCGTTCATGCTCTGTCTCTCTCTGTCCCAAAAATAAATAAACGTTGAAAAAAAAAAGTTAAAATGGTTTAGAAATTTTAAATATACACTTGGAAGCATTTAAGCATACTCAAAATGTTGTGCAACCACTATTTCTCTCTCGTTTCAAAACATTTTTGCCACTCAAGAAAACACCCTGTGCACATTAAGTAATCATTCATCATTTCCCATTCACTCGTGATGTGGTTACCACTACTCTTCTTAAGTATGGATTTTATGACTTTTCAAATATAATATGGAAAGAACTATACTATAACTGACCTGTTATGTCTGCCTTCTGTCACTTAGCATAAGGTTTTATACACAAAATACTTGTATACACATAAATAATGCTTTTTATACATAATGAAGGGTAATTCTTACTGAAGGATGTATTGGTACTTTGTTTCTTTTATATATAGGAGTAATATTTCATTGTATGAGTACAATACAATTTACTTATCCATTTATCCAATGATGGACATCTGGGTTATTTCCATTTTGGCTACTGTAAATAATTCTGCAAGAAATTCTTGTGACAAGCTTCAGTGGACATATATTATTTTCTCTTTAATGGTTAATGAGAATAGCTGAGTCAAATGGTCACTCTGAGTTTAACTGAGAAATCTCAAACTATTTTGCACAGGTGCTGCAATACTACATATTCACACCAGAAACGCACAGGATTCATATTTCTTTTAAAAACCTCTTTGTATCTGATTTGTCGATTCAAGCCATCTGGGAGTAATGTGGAATCTCACTGTAATTCTGACTCAGGTACATTTGAAGACCAATGATGATGAGCATTCTCTCATGTGTTTGTGGACCATCTGAATAACTTCTCTCAAGAAATATCTATTCAAGTTCCTTTTTTTAACGTTTATTTATTTTTGAGACAGAGAGAGACAGAGCATGAACAGGGGAGGGGCAGAGAGAGAGGGAGACACAGAATGTGAAACAGGCTCCAGGCTATGAGCTGTCAGCACAGAGCCCGACGCAGGGCTCGAACTCACGGACCGTGAGATCATGACCTGAGCCGAAGTCGGACGCTTAACTGACTGAGCCACCCAGGCGCCCCATCAAGTTCTTTGTTATCGAGATTACTTTTTATTTTTTATATTTCTTATTTTTTTTATATTGTTAAGAGTCTGTGAATTGGAACATATATGCAGTTATATACATACACATACATATGCATATATAATGTGTAGATAGATAGATAGATAGATAGATAGATAGATAGATAGATAGATAGATATAAATACATAGATACATAAATGTAAGTACATACACACATATAGATGCATACACACATATATATTCAACTGTAAGTAAAAAACTTACAAGAGACCAAAGGATATTTACATTGATGAAATGGTCCATTCATCAGGAAAATAAAATAATCCTAAACATATAGATACCAAACTAAAGGGCCACAAAATAAAATGAAACAAATGCTGACAGAATTTACGTGAGAAAATATTTGAAAATAATTATTCGAGACTTAATACCACACTTTCAATAATACACAGAACATTAGATAAAAGATTAATACAGAC
The DNA here is from genome assembly GCF_014898765.1 of Herpailurus yagouaroundi. Lineage (NCBI taxonomy): Eukaryota > Metazoa > Chordata > Mammalia > Carnivora > Felidae > Herpailurus > Herpailurus yagouaroundi. The sequence continues at coordinate 7,043 of NW_024422848.1, forward strand.
ATGGGAGATGTAAACAACACTATAAGCAAATAGATTAGTAGGCATATACAAAACACCCTAAGCAACAAAATAACCCAAATGTCCATCAGTGGATTGCTGTAATATTACTCATGTATAAAAAAGGGAACAAAGTTGAGGCCACCTGGGTGGCTCAGTTGGTTAGCCACTTGACACTTGATTTCAGTTCAGGTCATGATCTTGCCTTTCACCCTGAGACTGACATTTGCTTTTGGTTCCATGCTGGA
>NW_024422849.1:0-7238 GCF_014898765.1 Herpailurus yagouaroundi
TCATTGCAAATGACAACATTTCTTTTTTATGCCCAAGTAATATTCCAGTGTCTCTCTATGTGTTTGTGCATCAGTGTGTGTTGTGTGTGTGTGTGTGCGCGCGCGTGCACGCGCGCGCACACACACGTGTCCACTTCAGTCAGTGGATGCTTGGTCTCTTTCTATAATTTAGCTATGTTGATAATGCTGCTGTAAACATCCAGAATGTATGTGTCCCTTAAATTAGTATTTCTGTATTCTTCAGGTAAATACATAGTAAGTAGGAAGTCGTAAATGCGTAGTAAGGTGGTGACATTGCTGAATCATAAGTTCTATTTTTAACTTGAGAAATCTTCATACTATTTTCCAGCGTGACTACACCAGTTGCATTTTCGTCAACAGTATAGGAATGTTCCTCTGTCCCCACATTCTTTCCAAAACCCGTTGTTTCTGTGTTGTTAATTTTAGCCATTCTGACAGGTGTAAGGTTGTATACCATTGTACTTTTGATTTGCATTTCCCTGGTGATGAGGGATGTTGAGCATCTTTTCATGTGTCTTTGACCATCTGGATGTCTTTCTGGGAGAAACGTGTGCCCAAACATATGTCCCTTTTTAAATGGATAATAGGTTCTTGGATGTTGAGTTTTAGAAGTTTTTGTACGTTTTGGATATAAATCCCTTACTGCATTTGCCATTTACAAGTATTTTCTCCTATTGTGTAGGTTGCCTTTTAGTTTTGTTGATTATTTAATATGCTCTCAAGTTTTTACTTTGATGTAACCCTAAAATTTATTTTTACTTTGTTTCCGTTTCCCCAAGAGACATACTTAGAAAAAGGTTGCTGTAACCTGCATTAAGTGATTATTGCTTGTGTTCTCCTGTAGGATTTTTATGTTTTTAGGCTTCACATTTGGGCCTTTTAATCCATTTTGAATTTATTTTGTGTGTGGTATAATAAAGTGGTCCAGTTTCATTCTTCTGATGTTGCTGTCCAGTTTTCCAAACACCATTTGTAGAAGAGACTTTTTCCTATTGTATATTCTTCACTGGTTTGTGTAAGATTAATTGGCAATATAGTTCTAGGTTCATTTCGGGGATTTTTGTCCTCTTCCACTGATCTATGTGTCTATTTTTTGTGCCAGCATGATTCTGTCTTGATCCAGATACTTTTTTTTTTTCAACGTTTATTTATTTTTGGGGGGACAGAGAGAGACAGAGCATGAACGGGGGAGGGGCAGAGAGAGAGAGAGGGAGACACAGAATCGGAAACAGGCTCCAGGCTCTGAGCCATCAGCCCAGAGCCTGACGCGGGGCTCGAACTCGCCGACCGCGAGATCGTGACCTGGCTGAAGTCGGACGCTTAACCGACTGCGCCACCCAGTCTATATATATATATATATATACACCCAGTGTATATATATATATATATACACATCTATCTATCTATCTATACACATATATGTGTATATCTATACACATATCTATACACATATATCTATACACATATATGTGTATACATATACATATATATTATATATGTATGTATATATATGTATATATATGTATATATATACACACATATATATATACATATATACATACATATACATATATATACATATATACACACGTGTGTGTGTGTGTGTGTGTATAAAACAATGCTTTATTTTACAAAATGCTTTTTCTACATCTATTGACAGGGTCATATGTTTCTTGTCCTTTCTGTTATTAATGTGGTGTATCGCATTGATTGATTTGCAAATATTGAAAGAGCCCTGCTGCCCAGGAATAAATCCCACTTGATCATGATGAATTATTATTTTCACGTACTGTTGAACTTTATTTACAAGTATCTTGTTGAGCATTTTTGCATCCAGTTTCATCAGGGAAATTGGTCTGCAATATCTCTTTTTTTAATGAGGCCTTTGGTTTTGGAATCAAGTTCTAGAATGAGTTTGGAAGCTTTCCTTCCACTTCTATTTTTTTGGAACGCTTTAAGAAGAATACTTATTATTCTTTAAATGTCTAGTAGAATTCCACTTGGAAGCCATCTGACCCAGGACTCTTCTTTGTTGGGAGATTTTTGATAACTGATTCATTTCTTTGCTGGTTTTATGGGCCTGTTCAAATTTCCCATTTCTTCCGGTTTCAGTTTTGGTAGAGTGTGAGTTTCTAGTAATTTGTACATTTCTTCCAGATTGTCCCGTTTGGTAGCATATAATAGGACAGTCTCTTCAACACACGGTGTTGAGAAGTGTACGTGAGCCTACAAAATTAATAAATTTGGCCCCACGCCATACATCAAACATAAAATAAACTGCAAGTATATTAAATTGTGAAGTAACACTTACAACTGTGGAATTCATAAGAGGAAAACTGGGAAAGCCCCTGACAAATTATTGCTGGCAGTGATTTCTTGGATTTGACACCAAATGCAGATTTGACACCAAACCAGATATAGACTGGTGGAGCTACACTAATAGCATATGACGTAATGCCTTACTTTCATCAAGACATAAACCATTCTGATGGGAAATCAATAAAAAGAAAATATAAAATAAAACAAAATTAAACAACACATTAAACAAAATAGACTTAACAGATATATACGGACCACTACACCCAAAAGCATTCTACATATTATGCATTCTTCTCAAGTCCAACAGATCATTTCCCAGGATGAACTGAAGTAAGGCCACTAAAGAATTCTTACAAATTTAATAATATTGACATTACATCAAGCATATACCCTGACAATAGTGGTATGCAACTAGAAATCAATTACAAAAAGAAAGCTGAAAAATTCTGAAATGTGATGACTGAACACTATGCAAGTGAGTATCTAGTGGGTCAAAGAAGTAAAAAAAAAATAACTGGTTCGGGCAAATGGAAGTGTAAATACAAAATACCACAAATTATGGGATGAAGCAAAAGCAGTTCTAAGAGGAAAGTGATAAAGGCCTACATTAAGGCACAAGAAAAATCTCAAATAACCAATCTAACTCAACCTAAAGCTCAGATAGTTAGAAAAAGAACAAAATAAGTCCCAAGTTATTAGAAGCCCGGAAATAAAGACCAGAATAGAAATGAATGTTATAAATACTAACATACAATAGGCAGGAAACTAGGCATGAGTGGCAGAAGGATGGACCTTAGATGTTTTGGGAACAGGACCAAGCAAGGACAGCCCAGAAGTCACCCATTCCACCCATCTGGCACTGGGCCTTTGGATACAACATCCCCAGAGAGGAAGACTTTAAATTTGTTATGTTTGTGGTACTTGTGCACAAAAGCAGTCCACTTGTTCTTATTTGACTTGTTCTTGTATCACTTTTTCTAAATTAGAGAAAATTTGCAGTTTCCTACCCATGCAGGCATTTCAAATACATCCCCCTATAGGACATGCTTACCTGGCTAATTATTATATAACCCAGGCCTGTCAGTCAAATGTTACAAACCTATGACCACCCCGCCCCCACCTCAAAATTGACATAAGCCCAAACCCTGGAGTTCTCTGGGCCTGCCTCTTTTGACTAGTGTGCTCCTACCCTGAAGTGTATTATAATAAAACTATGCTCTGCTTTACCTGCATTTTGGTGTCCTATAATTCCCAACGGTGGCAGCAATTAAGAACCAATGCTTCTTGGGGCGCCTGGGTGGCTCGGTCAGTTGAGCGTCCAACTTCGGCTCAGATCATGATCTCACCTTTTGTGAGTTTCAGCCCTGTGTCAGGGCTGGCGCCTGGAGCCTGTTTCAGATTCTCTGTCTCCCTCTCTTTCAGACCCTCCCCCCCCGTTCATACTCTGTCTCCCTCTGTCTCAAAAATAAATAAAGGTTTAAAAAAAAGATTAAAAAAAAAAAAAAAAGGAACCAGTACTTCCTTCCTTTCTCAGTACTTCCTTACTCTTAGTAACAGAAAGAATCAATATAATAAACTGAGCTCTGCTATTTTAAAGTCAAATATTAAGTTTGATTCACAAAATCAAACGAATAAAAAACACAAAATAAATCGTAAATGAAAAAGGAGACACTATAACTGACATCACACAAAGAATCATAAAAGTCTATTCTGAACAATTACACATGAACAATTTTGTGGACAGGAAAGAAATGATAAATACCTAAATTATACAATATATGAACAGTATCATGATAAAGCATAAAATGTGAACACCGATGAGTAATCAAAAACTCCCTGAAAAGAAAAATCCAGAACCAAATAGTATCACTGCTCAAGTCTACCAAACATTGAAAGAATTAACATGACTGCTTCTCAAACTTCTCCAAAAAATACAAAGGAAGAGAGTATTTTTAAAACACTTTATAAGGTCACCATTGCCCTAAAGCCAGAACTATACATGGTTTCCACAAGATAAGAAAACTGAGGGACAACATCCCTAATGAATATAGATGCAAATATCCTGAACAAAACATTCACAAAATAAATCCAACAGCAATGAAAAAGATCACAATGTGGGATTTCTTTTAGAGATACAAAAATTGTTCAACATCTGTGAATCACATAACATGACACACAACTTAAGAAAATGAGCCATACAAGTTACATAATGTTGTCCAGTTCCAGAACAAAAATGACTTAAAAAAATTCAGTGATGATTCATGATAAACACTCTCAAAAAAAACGGCACAGAAGAAAGAGCCATAATAATGCCAAAGCCAACAGCTAAGATCATCTTCACTGATGAAACACTGAAAATATTTCCTTAAAAACAGGAACAAGACAAGAATGCCCACTCCCACCACCTTTATTCTTGGAAATTCTAGCTACAGCAAAGATACAAAAGAAAGAAATAACCATGTCCAGATTGAAGTAAACTATCACCACTTTCAGATGACATGATACTATGTGCAGAAAGCCCTAAAGAGTCCAGCAGAAAAACTAACAGACAAAAAATGAATTCAGTTAAGTTGCAAAAATTAATATGCAGAAACCTCTTTGTTTCTATACACTGAAAACAAACCATCAGGAAGGAAAATTGAGAAAATAACCCCATTTACAACTGCATCCAGAAAAATAGCTACAAATAAAGTCAAATATAGGTCAAAGACCTATACACTCTTATAGCTGTAAGGCACTAATGAATAAAACTGAAGCCACTACAAGCAGAATGACATACCATCTCATAGCCTGGAGGAATAAGTATTGTAAAGTTGTTTACATTACCCAAAGAGATCTATAAATTCAGCTCAATTCCTATTAAAATGTCAGTGTCATTTTTCACTGAGCTAGAAAGATTGTAAAATATATAAAATAAACATTTCTGAGTTGCCAAAGCAATACTGAGGAAAACAAAGTTGGAGGCATCACCCTTTCTCATTTCAAATAATATGACAAAGTTACAGTAATCAAGTAAGTATGATAGAATAGAAAGTCTGCAAAAATACCCACACACATCATCATCAACTGATGTACAACAAGGAATCAGTAATGTGCAATGGGAACAAAATAATCTCTTCAGTAAAGGGTACTAAAAAAATGAAACAGTCACTTGGAAAATGATGAAACTGGACCACTGCCTAAACATCACACATAAATATCAGTTCAAAATGGATTAGGACTTGAGCATAAGACCTGAAACCATAACATCTAGAAAAAAAAACAGGCAGTACGCACCTTGAGGTCACCCTTGGTAATGAATATTTAGATGTGAACCAAAGCAGAGGCAAAAAAATAATGATAATTATAAACAAGTGGTACTAAACTAACAGGAAACAAAACCTTCAACTATAAGGGGCAAATTAGTGAACGGCAGAAAATATTTGCAAGTCAGGTGTCAGATGAGGGGTTAGTATCTCCCCCAAATTATATACATACAATTTACATATGTGTTTTATACATATCATATGCATGCAGCTCAATACTGAAAACAGAAACTATTAACAAATGAGCACAGGATCTTAGTAGACATTCTTTCCAAGGAAGACACATAGATGGCCAAGAGGTTCATGAAAAGATGCTCAACGTTACTCATCATGAGGGAAATGCAAATTAAAGCCACAATGAGATAACACCTCAAGCCTATTAGATAAACTACTACCAAAAGTCAAAAGTAACATGTGTTGGTTAGAATGTGGAGAAAAGTAAACGCTGTGAGCGGTCACTGTGAATGGGGACTCTACAGTCTTTGGGAATCAATACAGAATTTCCCAGAACCAAAAATATAACTACCCCAAGATGCAGCAATTCCCCTTCTGGCTCTGTATCTGAGGAAATAAAGCTATATTTTATTTTATTTTCTATCTGCACCATATATCCACTGCAGCATTATTTATACTAGGCAAACTATGGAAACAACCTAGAACCCATCGACAGATAAAGAGACAGGGAAATTTGACATAAATACAAACATAAACACATACATGTATAAAAATAAATGTGCATATAAATGTACATTATATTTTACTGAGCCATACAAAAGGAAGGAAATCCTGCTTTCTGTGACAAAATGGATCAGTGGACATAACCATGTTAAGTGAAAACAAAATGCCAATTTTTTTTATATTTTTGTTTTATTTTATATCTAACCTCTTAAAAAGATGAAGAAAGGGAAAAAAAAAAAACCCCACAAACTCATACAGAAGACATTAGTGGTTGCCACATAAAGTATTTGGGGTGGGGGATGAAATAGGTGGAGGTGGTGAAAAGGTGAAAACTTCCAGTTATAACATAAATAAGTCCTGTGGATATAATGCACACTATGGTGATTACAGTTAATTATAATATATTGTATAATTGAAGGTTGCTAATGGAATAAATATTAACAGTTCTTACCGTAAGATAAAAAGCGCTCAACATGTGATGGTGGTGAATGTCACCTACGTACTGTGGTGATTTCTAACACATACATATACCGAGAAACAAAAATAAGCTCAAAGTAAAAACTTTTCTAATAACTTAGGCAGAGACACAAAAAAGAAAAAAGGAATGAAGAAGAGTGAGGGCACCTAGGTGGCTCAGACGGTTAAGCGTCTTATCATGATCTTGCAATTTGTGAGTTTGAGCCCTGCGCTGGGGTCTGTGCTGACAGTGCGGAGGCTGCTTGAGACTTTCTCTCCCCTCTGGGCTCTTTCTGCTCCCCCTCTATCAAAATAAATGAACAGACAAAAAAAAAAAGAAGGAGGGAGGGAGGGAAGGGAAGGAAGGGAGGGAAGAAAGAGAGGAAGGAAAGGAAAGGAGAAAGGAAAGGAGAAAGGAAAGGAGAAAGGAAAGGAGAAAGGAAAGGAGAAAGGAAAGGA
>NW_024422850.1:0-7295 GCF_014898765.1 Herpailurus yagouaroundi
TCATTGCAAATGACAACATTTCTTTTTTATGCCCAAGTAATATTCCATTGTCTCTCTATGTGTTTGTGCATCAGTGTGTGTTGTGTGTGTGTGTGTGCGCGCGCGTGCACGCGCGCGCACACACACGTGTCCACTTCAGTCAGTGGATGCTTGGTCTCTTTCTATAATTTAGCTATGTTGATAATGCTGCTGTAAACATCCAGAATGTATGTGTCCCTTAAATTAGTATTTCTGTATTCTTCAGGTAAATACATAGTAAGTAGGAAGTCGTAAATGCGTAGTAAGGTGGTGACATTGCTGAATCATAAGTTCTATTTTTAACTTGAGAAATCTTCATACTATTTTCCAGCGTGACTACACCAGTTGCATTTTCGTCAACAGTATAGGAATGTTCCTCTGTCCCCACATTCTTTCCAAAACCCGTTGTTTCTGTGTTGTTAATTTTAGCCATTCTGACAGGTGTAAGGTTGTATACCATTGTACTTTTGATTTGCATTTCCCTGGTGATGAGGGATGTTGAGCATCTTTTCATGTGTCTTTGACCATCTGGATGTCTTTCTGGGAGAAACGTGTGCCCAAACATATGTCCCTTTTTAAATGGATAATAGGTTCTTGGATGTTGAGTTTTAGAAGTTTTTGTACGTTTTGGATATAAATCCCTTACTGCATTTGCCATTTACAAGTATTTTCTCCTATTGTGTAGGTTGCCTTTTAGTTTTGTTGATTATTTAATATGCTCTCAAGTTTTTACTTTGATGTAACCCTAAAATTTATTTTTACTTTGTTTCCGTTTCCCCAAGAGACATACTTAGAAAAAGGTTGCTGTAACCTGCATTAAGTGATTATTGCTTGTGTTCTCCTGTAGGATTTTTATGTTTTTAGGCTTCACATTTGGGCCTTTTAATCCATTTTGAATTTATTTTGTGTGTGGTATAATAAAGTGGTCCAGTTTCATTCTTCTGATGTTGCTGTCCAGTTTTCCAAACACCATTTGTAGAAGAGACTTTTTCCTATTGTATATTCTTCACTGGTTTGTGTAAGATTAATTGGCAATATAGTTCTAGGTTCATTTCGGGGATTTTTGTCCTCTTCCACTGATCTATGTGTCTATTTTTTGTGCCAGCATGATTCTGTCTTGATCCAGATACTTTTTTTTTTCAACGTTTATTTATTTTTGGGGGGACAGAGAGAGACAGAGCATGAACGGGGGAGGGGCAGAGAGAGAGAGAGGGAGACACAGAATCGGAAACAGGCTCCAGGCTCTGAGCCATCAGCCCAGAGCCTGACGCGGGGCTCGAACTCGCCGACCGCGAGATCGTGACCTGGCTGAAGTCGGACGCTTAACCGACTGCGCCACCCAGGCGCCCCATTGATCAAGATACTTCTAACATAACTTCAAGTCTGGAATTATGATGCTTCCAGCCTGCTTTGGCTATTCAGGGTCTTTTATAGTTCTATACAAATTTTATGGTCGATGGTTTGACTATATACATATATATATACACACATCTATCTATCTATCTATACACATATATGTATATGTATACACATATATGTGTATACATATACATATATATTATATATGTATGTATATATATGTATATATATGTATATATATACACACATATATATATACATATATACATACATATACATATATATACATATATACACACGTGTGTGTGTGTGTGTGTATAAAACAATGCTTTATTTTACAAAATGCTTTTTCTACATCTATTGACAGGGTCATATGTTTCTTGTCCTTTCTGTTATTAATGTGGTGTATCGCATTGATTGATTTGCAAATATTGAAAGAGCCCTGCTGCCCAGGAATAAATCCCACTTGATCATGATGAATTATTATTTTCACGTACTGTTGAACTTTATTTACAAGTATCTTGTTGAGCATTTTTGCATCCAGTTTCATCAGGGAAATTGGTCTGCAATATCTCTTTTTTAATGAGGCCTTTGGTTTTGGAATCAAGTTCTAGAATGAGTTTGGAAGCTTTCCTTCCACTTCTATTTTTTGGAACGCTTTAAGAAGAATACTTATTATTCTTTAAATGTCTAGTAGAATTCCACTTGGAAGCCATCTGACCCAGGACTCTTCTTTGTTGGGAGATTTTTGATAACTGATTCATTTCTTTGCTGGTTTTATGGGCCTGTTCAAATTTCCCATTTCTTCCGGTTTCAGTTTTGGTAGAGTGTGAGTTTCTAGTAATTTGTACATTTCTTCCAGATTGTCCCGTTTGGTAGCATATAATAGGACAGTCTCTTCAACACACGGTGTTGAGAAGTGTACGTGAGCCTACAAAATTAATAAATTTGGCCCCACGCCATACATCAAACATAAAATAAACTGCAAGTATATTAAATTGTGAAGTAACACTTACAACTGTGGAATTCATAAGAGGAAAACTGGGAAAGCCTCTGACAAATTATTGCTGGCAGTGATTTCTTGGATTTGACACCAAATGCAGATTTGACACCAAACCAGATATAGACTGGTGGAGCTACACTAATAGCATATGACGTAATGCCTTACTTTCATCAAGACATAAACCATTCTGACGGGAAATCAATAAAAAGAAAATATAAAATAAAACAAAATTAAACAACACATTAAACAAAATAGACTTAACAGATATATACGGACCACTACACCCAAAAGCATTCTACATATTATGCATTCTTCTCAAGTCCAACAGATCATTTCCCAGGATGAACTGAAGTAAGGCCACTAAAGAATTCTTACAAATTTAATAATATTGACATTACATCAAGCATATACCCTGACAATAGTGGTATGCAACTAGAAATCAATTACAAAAAGAAAGCTGAAAAATTCTGAAATGTGATGACTGAACACTATGCAAGTGAGTATCTAGTGGGTCAAAGAAGTAAAAAAAAATAACTGGTTCGGGCAAATGGAAGTGTAAATACAAAATACCACAAATTATGGGATGAAGCAAAAGCAGTTCTAAGAGGAAAGTGATAAAGGCCTACATTAAGGCACAAGAAAAATCTCAAATAACCAATCTAACTCAACCTAAAGCTCAGATAGTTAGAAAAAGAACAAAATAAGTCCCAAGTTATTAGAAGCCCGGAAATAAAGACCAGAATAGAAATGAATGTTATAAATACTAACATACAATAGGCAGGAAACTAGGCATGAGTGGCAGAAGGATGGACCTTAGATGTTTTGGGAACAGGACCAAGCAAGGACAGCCCAGAAGTCACCCATTCCACCCATCTGGCACTGGGCCTTTGGATACAACATCCCCAGAGAGGAAGACTTTAAATTTGTTATGTTTGTGGTACTTGTGCACAAAAGCAGTCCACTTGTTCTTATTTGACTTGTTCTTGTATCACTTTTTCTAAATTAGAGAAAATTTGCAGTTTCCTACCCATGCAGGCATTTCAAATACATCCCCCTAAAGGACATGCTTACCTGGCTAATTATTATATAACCCAGGCCTGTCAGTCAAATGTTACAAACCTATGACCACCCCGCCCCCACCTCAAAATTGACATAAGCCCAAACCCTGGAGTTCTCTGGGCCTGCCTCTTTTGACTAGTGTGCTCCTACCCTGAAGTGTATTATAATAAAACTATGCTCTGCTTTACCTGCATTTTGGTGTCCTATAATTCCCAACGGTGGCAGCAATTAAGAACCAATGCTTCTTGGGGCGCCTGGGTGGCTCGGTCAGTTGAGCGTCCAACTTCGGCTCAGATCATGATCTCACCTTTTGTGAGTTTCAGCCCTGTGTCAGGGCTGGCGCCTGGAGCCTGTTTCAGATTCTCTGTCTCCCTCTCTTTCAGACCCTCCCCCCCGTTCATACTCTGTCTCCCTCTGTCTCAAAAATAAATAAAGGTTTAAAAAAAAGATTAAAAAAAAAAAAAAAAGGAACCAGTACTTCCTTCCTTTCTCAGTACTTCCTTACTCTTAGTAACAGAAAGAATCAATATAATAAACTGAGCTCTGCTATTTTAAAGTCAAATCTTAAGTTTGATTCACAAAATCAAACGAATAAAAAACACAAAATAAATCGTAAATGAAAAAGGAGACACTATAACTGACATCACACAAAGAATCATAAAAGTCTATTCTGAACAATTACACATGAACAATTTTGTGGACAGGAAAGAAATGATAAATACCTAAATTATACAATATATGAACAGTATCATGATAAAGCATAAAATGTGAACACCGATGAGTAATCAAAAACTCCCTGAAAAGAAAAATCCAGAACCAAATAGTATCACTGCTCAAGTCTACCAAACATTGAAAGAATTAACATGACTGCTTCTCAAACTTCTCCAAAAAATACAAAGGAAGAGAGTATTTTTAAAACACTTTATAAGGTCACCATTGCCCTAAAGCCAGAACTATACATGGTTTCCACAAGATAAGAAAACTGAGGGACAACATCCCTAATGAATATAGATGCAAATATCCTGAACAAAACATTCACAAAATAAATCCAACAGCAATGAAAAAGATCACAATGTGGGATTTCTTTTAGAGATACAAAAATTGTTCAACATCTGTGAATCACATAACATGACACACAACTTAAGAAAATGAGCCATACAAGTTACATAATGTTGTCCAGTTCCAGAACAAAAATGACTTAAAAAAATTCAGTGATGATTCATGATAAACACTCTCAAAAAAACGGCACAGAAGAAAGAGCCATAATAATGCCAAAGCCAACAGCTAAGATCATCTTCACTGATGAAACACTGAAAATATTTCCTTAAAAACAGGAACAAGACAAGAATGCCCACTCCCACCACCTTTATTCTTGGAAATTCTAGCTACAGCAAAGATACAAAAGAAAGAAATAACCATGTCCAGATTGAAGTAAACTATCACCACTTTCAGATGACATGATACTATGTGCAGAAAGCCCTAAAGAGTCCAGCAGAAAAACTAACAGACAAAAAATGAATTCAGTTAAGTTGCAAAAATTAATATGCAGAAACCTCTTTGTTTCTATACACTGAAAACAAACCATCAGGAAGGAAAATTGAGAAAATAACCCCATTTACAACTGCATCCAGAAAAATAGCTACAAATAAAGTCAAATATAGGTCAAAGACCTATACACTCTTATAGCTGTAAGGCACTAATGAATAAAACTGAAGCCACTACAAGCAGAATGACATACCATCTCATAGCCTGGAGGAATAAGTATTGTAAAGTTGTTTACATTACCCAAAGAGATCTATAAATTCAGCTCAATTCCTATTAAAATGTCAGTGTCATTTTTCACTGAGCTAGAAAGATTGTAAAATATATAAAATAAACATTTCTGAGTTGCCAAAGCAATACTGAGGAAAACAAAGTTGGAGGCATCACCCTTTCTCATTTCAAATAATATGACAAAGTTACAGTAATCAAGTAAGTATGATAGAATAGAAAGTCTGCAAAAATACCCACACACATCATCATCAACTGATGTACAACAAGGAATCAGTAATGTGCAATGGGAACAAAATAATCTCTTCAGTAAAGGGTACTAAAAAAATGAAACAGTCACTTGGAAAATGATGAAACTGGACCACTGCCTAAACATCACACATAAATATCAGTTCAAAATGGATTAGGACTTGAGCATAAGACCTGAAACCATAACATCTAGAAAAAAAAACAGGCAGTACGCACCTTGAGGTCACCCTTGGTAATGAATATTTAGATGTGAACCAAAGCAGAGGCAAAAAAATAATGATAATTATAAACAAGTGGTACTAAACTAACAGGAAACAAAACCTTCAACTATAAGGGGCAAATTAGTGAACGGCAGAAAATATTTGCAAGTCAGGTGTCAGATGAGGGGTTAGTATCTCCCCCAAATTATATACATACAATTTACATATGTGTTTTATACATATCATATGCATGCAGCTCAATACTGAAAACAGAAACTATTAACAAATGAGCATAGGATCTTAGTAGACATTCTTTCCAAGGAAGACACATAGATGGCCAAGAGGTTCATGAAAAGATGCTCAACGTTACTCATCATGAGGGAAATGCAAATTAAAGCCACAATGAGATAACACCTCAAGCCTATTAGATAAACTACTACCAAAAGTCAAAAGTAACATGTGTTGGTTAGAATGTGGAGAAAAGTAAACGCTGTGAGCGGTCACTGTGAATGGGGACTCTACAGTCTTTGGGAATCAATACAGAATTTCCCAGAACCAAAAATATAACTACCCCAAGATGCAGCAATTCCCCTTCTGGCTCTGTATCTGAGGAAATAAAGCTATATTTTATTTTATTTTCTATCTGCACCATATATCCACTGCAGCATTATTTATACTAGGCAAACTATGGAAACAACCTAGAACCCATCGACAGATAAAGAGACAGGGAAATTTGACATAAATACAAACATAAACACATACATGTATAAAAATAAATGTGCATATAAATGTACATTATATTTTACTGAGCCATACAAAAGGAAGGAAATCCTGCTTTCTGTGACAAAATGGATCAGTGGACATAACCATGTTAAGTGAAAACAAAATGCCAATTTTTTTTATATTTTTGTTTTATTTTATATCTAACCTCTTAAAAAGATGAAGAAAGGGAAAAAAAAAAAACCCCACAAACTCATACAGAAGACATTAGTGGTTGCCACATAAAGTATTTGGGGTGGGGGATGAAATAGGTGGAGGTGGTGAAAAGGTGAAAACTTCCAGTTATAACATAAATAAGTCCTGTGGATATAATGCACACTATGGTGATTACAGTTAATTATAATATATTGTATAATTGAAGGTTGCTAATGGAATAAATATTAACAGTTCTTACCGTAAGATAAAAAGCGCTCAACATGTGATGGTGGTGAATGTCACCTACGTACTGTGGTGATTTCTAACACATACATATACCGAGAAACAAAAATAAGCTCAAAGTAAAAACTTTTCTAATAACTTAGGCAGAGACACAAAAAAGAAAAAAGGAATGAAGAAGAGTGAGGGCACCTAGGTGGCTCAGACGGTTAAGCGTCTTATCATGATCTTGCAATTTGTGAGTTTGAGCCCTGCGCTGGGATCTGTGCTGACAGTGCGGAGGCTGCTTGAGACTTTCTCTCCCCTCTGGGCTCTTTCTGCTCCCCCTCTATCAAAATAAATGAACAGACAAAAAAAAAAGAAGGAGGGAGGGAGGGAAGGGAAGGAAGGGAGGGAAGAAAGAGAGGAAGGAAAGGAAAGGAGAAAGGAAAGGAGAAAGGAAAGGAGAAAGGAAAGGAGAAAGGAAAGGAGAAAGGAAAGGA
>NW_024422851.1:0-2214 GCF_014898765.1 Herpailurus yagouaroundi
TCTGTCTCCCTCGCCCCTTCCTGCTGTTTGTACTCTCTCTTAAAAAAAAAAAAAAAAAAGAGGGGCGCCTGGGTGGCTCAGTCGGTTAAGCAGTCGACTTCGGCTTGGGTCATGATCTCGCGGTCCGTGAGTTCGAGCCCTGCGTTGGGCTCTCTGCTGACAGCCCAGAGCCTGGAGCCTGTTTCAGATTCTGTGTCTCCCTCTCTCCGACCCTTCCCCCTTCATGCTCTGTCTCTCTGTGTCTCAAAAATAAATAAACGTTAAAAAATTTTAAAAAAAAAGGAAAGAAGTACAGCAGGTAGCAAAGCAATAATACAGTTTTGTGAGGTCACTTGGGATGTTTTCCAGAACAAACCATATGTTAGGACAAAAAAACGTCACTTAAAATAAATTTTAGGAGAGCAAAATCACTAAACATATTTTCTACAATCAATCAATAAAGAAAATGACAGGGATATAAATAGCAGACCCTTAAATATCCAATGGACTAAAAACTAAATCATCAGGGGAAATAGAAGATATTTAGGAAAGAATCAGAAAGAATAGAAAGTCAAAAATAAAACTGTGGAATGCTGCATAGCAGTGCCCAAAGGGAAACTTAAAGCTATAAATGCACACCTAACAGAGAGAGGGGGATCTCAAATTGATAACATAAGAAACCAGAAGAAGAAAAGTAAACTCAAGCCAGTGGAAGGAAAGAAATAGTAAGATCAGAGACAAACACAATAAAGAATAAAACAGACAATCAGTGAAACAAGCTGGTTCTTTGAAAATATTTGCAAAATAGGTAAAACTTACTTTTACTAGGAAAAGAGATGGATTTCTTTACCAAAGTCTTGCACAACTAGGGAAGCTGGGCACCGTCTCATCTGGCTTCCTTTCTACCATGGTAGAGCTTTTCAGCTTTTTCTGCCTCTCATCTTGAGTGAAGAGGTGATGCTACCTGTCTTGGCCATTTCACTGCATCCAAACTTACTTTATCTTTGTTTTGCTCTACCATAGAGGTGGAATTAATGTCTCCTGTTAATCCTTGACTTCTACCAAGACTCTTCCATTCCTGGGTATCTCTCTCAATTTTTTTGTTTTCCCCCAGCAGTTTGTTTTATCCCCAGCAGTACCACTGTCATTTGTCTTACTCTTTACTTGCTAAAGCACAGCGATGGAGAAGGGATCATTCTGTTTTTCTGACTCACCGTCAAACTTAAGTGAGCCTTTTGTGCCTGTGTCTTGAAGGTAGCCCATTTTATTCCATTTTATCCCACTGCAATTGCTAAATATCTTCAAAAGTCTTAAGTGTACAACACTTTTCTACTTCTTTATAGTTAAGAGAAGTTTTCTCTTACATTTTCCCTTTACTGTGTCAAAAGTTAAATGTTTATTGTTTCCCCCTGGTGGTTTAGGATTTTATTTGTAAAAGAAGAGTCCAGGCATTTCTTGCAGTGAAATTTGTGTGTCTCTTTAAGGCTGTTCTGTAGGGGAGAGCTCTCTCTGGTCTCTGTGTAACCTTTCCTCCGAGTTCTCACTTATTGAGATCTGTAGGATAAATCTGAACTCCTACTATGTCTTCATTTCCATGTATTTTATATCTCATAGTAATTTTATCAAGCCTTTAGCAATATGTTAAAATATCATCATACCCACAGGTATAGAGGTTACTTCCTTTTAGGCTAACGTGAGTCTGTACTTGTGTTTTGCCTCTCTTTAGATTTAGCTCAACTCAATAAAAGTTATATTTTGAAGACTATCCACTTGTTTTTTGCTGTAAAATCAGAGGGATTATAGGCCAATATTCCTGATGAGTACAGATATAAAAAATCCTCAACAATATATTATCAAATCAAATGCAACAATACATTAAAAGAATCATAGAAAAAGATCAAGTGCGATTTATTTAAGAGATTCAGGGTGGGTGGTTCAACATCTGCATATCAATCACTGTAACAAAACACACTGAAAATGCATGATGGGGCATGTGGGTGTCTCAGTTGGTTGAGTTAAGATTCTCTCTCTCTTCTTATATCTTCTCCCCACTCCCTCTCTCTCTCTAAAATAAACGCGATGAAAAATATTTTTAAAATGGACGACAAAGAAAAAAAGGAGTGGCAAAAATCATGATCATATCAACAAGGCTGGAAAAGCATCTGATATAATCCAAAACTTATTTGCACCCAAAACTCTCAACAAGGTGGATAGAGAGAAATGTACCTCAACATA
>NW_024422852.1:0-2211 GCF_014898765.1 Herpailurus yagouaroundi
TCTGTCTCCCTCGCCCCTTCCTGCTGTTTGTACTCTCTCTTAAAAAAAAAAAAAAAAGAGGGGCGCCTGGGTGGCTCAGTCGGTTAAGCAGTCGACTTCGGCTTGGGTCATGATCTCGCGGTCCGTGAGTTCGAGCCCTGCGTTGGGCTCTCTGCTGACAGCCCAGAGCCTGGAGCCTGTTTCAGATTCTGTGTCTCCCTCTCTCCGACCCTTCCCCCTTCATGCTCTGTCTCTCTGTGTCTCAAAAATAAATAAACGTTAAAAAATTTTAAAAAAAAGGAAAGAAGTACAGCAGGTAGCAAAGCAATAATACAGTTTTGTGAGGTCACTTGGGATGTTTTCCAGAACAAACCATATGTTAGGACAAAAAACGTCACTTAAAATAAATTTTAGGAGAGCAAAATCACTAAACATATTTTCTACAATCAATCAATAAAGAAAATGACAGGGATATAAATAGCAGACCCTTAAATATCCAATGGACTAAAAACTAAATCATCAGGGGAAATAGAAGATATTTAGGAAAGAATCAGAAAGAATAGAAAGTCAAAAATAAAACTGTGGAATGCTGCATAGCAGTGCCCAAAGGGAAACTTAAAGCTATAAATGCACACCTAACAGAGAGAGGGGGATCTCAAATTGATAACATAAGAAACCAGAAGAAGAAAAGTAAACTCAAGCCAGTGGAAGGAAAGAAATAGTAAGATCAGAGACAAACACAATAAAGAATAAAACAGACAATCAGTGAAACAAGCTGGTTCTTTGAAAATATTTGCAAAATAGGTAAAACTTACTTTTACTAGGAAAAGAGATGGATTTCTTTACCAAAGTCTTGCACAACTAGGGAAGCTGGGCACCGTCTCATCTGGCTTCCTTTCTACCATGGTAGAGCTTTTCAGCTTTTTCTGCCTCTCATCTTGAGTGAAGAGGTGATGCTACCTGTCTTGGCCATTTCACTGCATCCAAACTTACTTTATCTTTGTTTTGCTCTACCATAGAGGTGGAATTAATGTCTCCTGTTAATCCTTGACTTCTACCAAGACTCTTCCATTCCTGGGTATCTCTCTCAATTTTTTTGTTTTCCCCCAGCAGTTTGTTTTATCCCCAGCAGTACCACTGTCATTTGTCTTACTCTTTACTTGCTAAAGCACAGCGATGGAGAAGGGATCATTCTGTTTTTCTGACTCACCGTCAAACTTAAGTGAGCCTTTTGTGCCTGTGTCTTGAAGGTAGCCCATTTTATTCCATTTTATCCCACTGCAATTGCTAAATATCTTCAAAAGTCTTAAGTGTACAACACTTTTCTACTTCTTTATAGTTAAGAGAAGTTTTCTCTTACATTTTCCCTTTACTGTGTCAAAAGTTAAATGTTTATTGTTTCCCCCTGGTGGTTTAGGATTTTATTTGTAAAAGAAGAGTCCAGGCATTTCTTGCAGTGAAATTTGTGTGTCTCTTTAAGGCTGTTCTGTAGGGGAGAGCTCTCTCTGGTCTCTGTGTAACCTTTCCTCCGAGTTCTCACTTATTGAGATCTGTAGGATAAATCTGAACTCCTACTATGTCTTCATTTCCATGTATTTTATATCTCATAGTAATTTTATCAAGCCTTTAGCAATATGTTAAAATATCATCATACCCACAGGTATAGAGGTTACTTCCTTTTAGGCTAACGTGAGTCTGTACTTGTGTTTTGCCTCTCTTTAGATTTAGCTCAACTCAATAAAAGTTATATTTTGAAGACTATCCACTTGTTTTTTGCTGTAAAGTCAGAGGGATTATAGGCCAATATTCCTGATGAGTACAGATATAAAAAATCCTCAACAATATATTATCAAATCAAATGCAACAATACATTAAAAGAATCATAGAAAAAGATCAAGTGCGATTTATTTAAGAGATTCAGGGTGGGTGGTTCAACATCTGCATATCAATCACTGTAACAAAACACACTGAAAATGCATGATGGGGCATGTGGGTGTCTCAGTTGGTTGAGTTAAGATTCTCTCTCTCTTCTTATATCTTCTCCCCACTCCCTCTCTCTCTCTAAAATAAACGCGATGAAAAATATTTTTAAAATGGACGACAAAGAAAAAAAAGGAGTGGCAAAAATCATGATCATATCAACAAGGCTGGAAAAGCATCTGATATAATCCAAAACTTATTTGCGCCCAAAACTCTCAACAAGGTGGATAGAGAGAAATGTACCTCAACATA
>NW_024422853.1:0-6344 GCF_014898765.1 Herpailurus yagouaroundi
GAGATATGGTAGTATGAAGTAAAGTTTGTATTTGTATTCAGATTGCTCGGGTTTAACCTCTCCTAGCCCAGACTCATCCCAGCTGGCACATTACAATCATCCTGTCTCCCTAGGCTCCACTTGGCCATGACAATTTTTAGATTTTTCCATATTTTTCATAAGGTGCAAAGTTTTGAGGGTATGTTTGTAGAATGTATTTTGTAGAATGATCCTTGGTTGGGATATGTCTAACGTTTGTTCAAATGCTTAAGCCAGAGTTACTGTGTTTTGGAGCAGAAGATCCAGAGTCATAGTGCCATCCATAATTATCACTTCACATAAAGATTGTTTACTCTGAAGATTGGGGTCTTTTTTGGTTCCATACAAATTTTAGGACTGTTGTCGTTCTGTGAAAACTGCTGTCGGTAATTTGATGGAAATTCCATTAATTCTGTCAATTGCTTTGGGAAGTATAGACATTTTCACTATATTTGTACTTCTGATCCGTGAGTATGGAATGTCCATTTCTTTGTGTCATCTTGAATTTCTTTCATCACTGTTTTATACTTTTCTGAGTATACGTCGCTCACCACTTTGGTTAGATTTATTCATAGATAACTTATTTTTGGTGTATGACTGTAAATGGGACTGTTTTCTTAATGTCTCTTTCTACTGCTTCTGTATTGTCTACAAATGCAACAGATTTCTGTACAATGACGTTGTATCCTGTGACATTGCTGAATTCATTTATCGTTCTAGCAGTTATTGGGTGGACTCTTTAGGGTTTTCTATATACAGTGTCATGTAATCTGCAAATAGTTTCATTTCGTTTGTCTGCTGGCTGTGGCTAGGACTTCCAGTAATTTGTGTACTAAAAGTGGTAAGAGTAAACATCCTCGTCTTCTTCCTGACCTTACAGGAAAAGCTCTCAGATTTTCCCCATTAAGGTTGATTATAACTGCAGGGTTTTCATAGATAACCTTTATGACGTTAATGTATGTTTCCTGTAAACCTACTTTAGGGGGTTACATGCATGAACGGATGTTGTACTTTGTCAAATGTTCCTTTCTGCATGTATTGAAATGACTGTATGCTTCTTTTCTTTTAACATTTATTTTTGAGAGAGACAGAGCGTGAGCAGGGGAGGGGCAGAGAGAGAGGGAGACATAGAATTCGAAGGAGGCTCTTGGATCTGAGCTTTCAGCACAGAGTCTGACGCGGGACTCAGGAATCATGAAGTCATGACCTGAGCTGATTTCAGACTGTTAAAGGATGAGCCACCCAGATTCCCTGATCATCTGGTTCTTATCCTTTCTCCTGTTGATGTATTGTATCACATTGATTTGCAAATATTGAACCACCTTTGTAGCTTGGGAATAAATCCCACTTAATTGTGGGATATATTTACAGTTGTTATATCTTCTTTTTGGATTGTATAATTTACTGTTATATACTGTCCTCCTCTGTCTCGTTATGTGCTTTTTTGAGTGTATTTTTTCTGATACAAGTATTGCTACCCCAGCTTTCTTTTGACATTCATTTGTGTGATGTTTCTCTATCCTATCATTCTTGAGGTGTAAAGTGGGTCACTTGTAGGCATCTGAATCTGTTTTGTTTTTTCAACCATTCTTAGACCCTACCTCTCTAGATTGGAACATTCACTCCATTTCCCTTCAAAATTGATTGACATGTATATATGTATTGCCATTTTATTGCCTGTTTTGTTGTGGTTTCTAATGATTTTCTCTAATCCTTTCTTGCCTTTCTTTCATGTATTGCTTATTTTCTTTAGTGATATATTTTGATTTTTTTATCTCTATTCTTAGCATATTTATGACTGGTTTTAGGATACGGCTACTGTTAGGTGTTTATATAACCTCTTCTGCATTTAGCAGTTTGTATTAAGTTGATCGTCATTTACCTTTGAACCCATTACTTTCTCCTCCCTAGGTTTTTGGTAGATATTATATTTCATTTTTTTTTCAATATATGAAATTTATTTTCAAATTGGTTTCCATACAACACCCTGTGCTCATCCCAAAAGGTGCCCTCCTCAATACCCATCACCCACCCTCCGGTCCCTCCCACCCCCCATCAACCCTCAGTTTGTTCTCAGTTTTTTTTTTTTAATTTTTTTTTCAACGTTTATTTTTTATTTTTGGGACAGAGAGAGACAGAGCATGAACGGGGGAGGGGCAGAGAGAGAGGGAGACACAGAATCGGAAACAGGCTCCAGGCTCTGAGCCATCAGCCCAGAGCCTGACGCGGGGCTCGAACTCACGGACCACGAGATCGTGACCTGGCTGAAGTCGGGCGCTTAACCAACTGCGCCACCCAGGCGCCCCTGTTCTCAGTTTTTAAGAGTCTCTTATGCTTTGGCTCTCTCCCACTCTAACCTCTTTTTTTTTTCTTCCCCTGATGTTATTATATTTCAAATCCATTTCTCTGAGTACTTTAACTGATTTTTTTTTCCCAGAAATGTTCATTTTTTACTTGAATTGTGTCTTCTACCTCTATACTGTCACTGTTGGTCTCTCATTTCCACTCAAAGAATCCCTCTTAATATTTCTTGCAGGACTGGTTTAGTGGTACAAACCCCTTAGTTTTTGTTTGGGGAAGTCTGTGTCTCCTTTATCCTGAATGATAGCCTTGCTGAATATTCTTGGCTGCTGATTTTTCCATTCAGCACTTTGAATATGTGATGTCACTCACTTCTGGCTTGCCAAGTTTCTGTTCAGAAATATGTAGCTAGCCTTATGGGTCTTCCCTTCTAAGTTGAGGACTGTTTTGCTGCTTTTACGAGTTTTTCTTTATTCTCACCCTAATTTGTAAGTTTGCTTACATAGGCTTGTGTGTTGGCCTGATTTTGATGGGAGTTCTCTAGTCTCCAGGATGTGGATGTTTGTGTCCCTCCCCCAATTAGGGAAGTTTTCAGCTATTGTTTTCACAAATACATTTTCTTCCCCATTTTCTCTTCCTTCTGGGACTCCTACGATATGAATACTATTATCTTTCCTGTAGTTACTGAGTTCCCTTAGTCTCATCTCACATTGCAGAATTCTGTTCTCTCTCTTTGGTTCAGTGTGATTAATTTCCATCACTCAGTCTTCGAGGTCACTAGTTTGTTCGGCTGCTTCTTCCATCCCTCTGTTCATTCCAGCAAGCATGTTTCTCCTTTATTGTGTCCTCAGTGTCTAACTATGTTATATCTTATCTCTGTCAGGGGTCTCACTCTTCTACTCATTTCACAACTCCAATGAGTATCCTTATGATCATTGCTTTGAATTCTGTATCAGGTATGTTATTTATATCTCTTTGGATTAGATCTCTGGCTGTGGCTTTGACTAGGTCTTTCGTTGTAGATAAACATCTCTGTGTGTCCATTTTGTTTGTCTCTCTGGCTCTATTTCTCTGCGTTAAGGAAGTCAGCTGTGCCTTCTGATCTTGAAATTAATGCCGTTATGAAAAAGAGGTCCTGGAGTCCTCAGCAGTGCACGTCTCCATTTATAGGACTTGGACCTTCAGAAGGATATCGTATGGGTATTGCTCACTCCCTGCTGTTGTGTCTGGGTTACTTTTCCTTTCAGTGCAGGGGTCTGCACAGATTACATGCCTGTTGTGGGCTGTGCTTGCTCTCAGTGGTGTCAGTGGGACCCAGGCAGTCCAGCTGGGTCAAGAATCAGCATGAATACATGTGTCGCCTGTGGCCGAAGCATTGTGTAAAATGCCATGTTTACGTTGTCTCTCTACACAGGCAGGGACCTGGCTATCACTCATCCTCCTGGATCACCCAGTGCTGGGTCAGCTGACCTCCAAATACCAGGATCTAAACTCAAGAGAATTCAGCCCCCCTGGGTTTTAATGCCAAATGTTATGGAGATTAGTCTTCCCTGTGTCAGCTCCTTGGTGTGAGGGCTCACTTTCTCTGCTCCTTCTGCAGGCAGCCAGCCCCCACCTTTCTGACCTTCCTAACCTTCCTGATGCAGCTTCTCTCTATTTAGGTGTGGAGTTTGTTGTGCCATTCTTGGATCCCTCTCCTGTTCATGGACTTGGATGTGGAAGTTATGTAGTTGAAAATATGGGGCAGGGTGAGCTCAGGGTCTGCTTAGTCTGCTATTATTAATTTTTAAATGTCTTATTATTTTGGATTTTTGAGACATGGGCAGACAGACTCATCTCACCCATGCACTTCAGGATTAGAAGGGAACGTTCCCACATTTGCTTCTAGTATTTTGTGCTTTGAAACTCTCTTTAATGAGGTATAATTTACATATAACAAAGAGCCTCAAATTAAAGGGTATAATTTGATGAGACTTGATCTCATGGATACAGCACCATGAAGTTATATGGTTGCTCTCTAAACCTTAAATCATGATCCCTTTGTGTCTAGCGCTAATGTTGCTTTTGAAGTAAGGACTTTTTTTTTTTTTTTTTTAACGTTTTCAGATATTGCCCAGGTGTCTGAAGGCCTGCACTAGGGTACCTACCTCCTTTTCGGATAGACTGTATTCCCGTAAGTATTGCAGTCATTCTACCTTTGGACTTTATCCTGTGTTGTATCTTTCAGTCTATTCACTTAATTTTGTTGCAGTACTTTAATGCTGAGGGATGCATAATTGGATTGATTTTCACTAAATGGTACGAGCTGCAGTTCCAATCATGACAGAAAGCACGTGCTTCCTGTGTTAGGTACTCAAGAGTAAGGCAGATACCCTGGGCACTTGAGCTGAGTATGTCACTCTGTCTTTTTGCCAGCCCTCTTCCCTCCCCTGGGAGCCAAGGGTCTCGTTTTGGTCACACAGAAAGGTAGGTGAAGTCAGCAGAGAAGGGTCCCTTCTCTTCTCTTCCGTTTGTCTCTCAAACTCCCTGTCACTACCTTCTGCCTGTCCCTTTCCCTGACTCAATCCCCCAGGCCCACTGCTCCACTCTAGCCATGATCAGGGTGTCCTCCAGCTGTGGCCTCTGCTCTGGCCATCGCTCAGTGAGGAAACTACAGGAGCATTATGTAGTTCATGGGTCTGATCAAGAAATCTCTGCTCCTCAGAGTCCTCCTACACGCGGTGCTGTCTGTGGATACCTGGCATCCTGGGTTAGGGTCTGACCCTCCTCTCTTCAGTCACTGCTGGTCCCTCATCCTTCTCCACCATTAGAACTCAGCCATTTCCTAAGGACAGATACCTGTCTGACCCCAAGGCACCACGGAGTCAGGGAATATTTCCAAAATAATTGAGCATAAGCACCCCATCAATGTAGATATAGGAAGTTCCCATCACCCCGGAAAACTCCCTCAGGCTCCCCTGCAGAAAGGGTGATCTTGCTTCTATCCTCAATCACCACCATTTCTGGCACTTTGTTACCTGTGTGTACAGGAACCCCACTGTGTGCACTCAATGGGGAGTGAGAGTAGATGGACCTAGAAGCAGACGCTGACACAGAGACAAAATGATGAAAGGTAGATTAGGGGACAGTAGGAAGGACAAAGTGGAGGGGACATGATGGGCATGGAAAGCATTCAGGTAGATCTGACACCTTCTTAAAATGTATATATATTCACCATAGTCTGTCACCGTGCACAGTCCTGTTCAAATTTCAAAAGAGTTGTCCTATAAGGCAAAGAGATTTTGGTTTATTTCCCTCTGATCTTATGTTTTCCTACATGCATTCTGTCTTCTGTAGTTTATCTGCGGCTGTGGCCTCAGATGAACACTTTAGTGTGTGGCTGCATCTGTGAGATTATGTGTAATAGAAAATGATTGTCTTCAGATCTAGGTCTCTGAATGTACACATTCTCATAATTATCTTTTCTTTCATTGTGTGGCAGGGTTAGAAAACGAGGGACATTGTCTTCTTTTTTAAAACAGTGATTCCTACCCTCAGCTGAGTTGTTAACAGTCTTAGTTTAATGAACTCCCATGACCATCTTTTTTGGAGGATCATTGTGTGGAGATATCTTAATTTAAACTGTGAGAATCGTGAGGGGACACTTCCCAGAGATTTTGCAGACGCTTTATGCACTGAATGTCTTCTTTTTCTCTGTTCTTAGAAACAAATATTACCCCTGTTTTCCCAGATAACACAGCTGAGGCTCTGTGTAGGTCCCACTGAGAACTGGTATTAGGGCTGAGACAGCAGGAACACAGGCAAAGCGTCATAATATTGTGAGAGAAATTTGAGGAGATGCAAAGCTGTAGTCAGGGTGATGACAGGGGTCCAGCAATGGTGGCATCTGGCCAGCCCTGAATTGTAGGATGACTCAGCTGATCTAGACCCTGTCTCCACTTTTAGTCTCACTGAGGGATATGAACTTGGGCATACAGCATTTTCATAAGACCAAGTTAAATTCCCCATATCTCCAGGGCTCTTTT
>NW_024422854.1:0-6363 GCF_014898765.1 Herpailurus yagouaroundi
GAGATATGGTAGTATGAAGTAAAGTTTGTATTTGTATTCAGATTGCTTCGGGTTTAACCTCTCCTAGCCCAGACTCATCCCAGCTGGCACATTACAGTCATCCTGTCTCCCTAGGCTCCACTTGGCCATGACAATTTTTAGATTTTTCCATATTTTTCATAAGGTGCAAAGTTTTGAGGGTATGTTTGTAGAATGTGTTTTGTAGAATGATCCTTGGTTGGGATATGTCTAACGTTTGTTCAAATGCTGAAGCCAGAGTTATTGTGTTTTGGAGCAGAAGATCCAGAGTCATAGTGCCATCCATAATTATCACTTCACATAAAGATTGTTTACTCTGAAGATTGGGGTCTTTTTTGGTTCCATACAAATTTTAGGACTGTTGTCGTTCTGTGAAAACCGCTGTCGGTAATTTGATGGAAATTCCATTAATTCTGTCAATTGCTTTGGGAAGTATAGACATTTTCACTATATTTGTACTTCTGATCCGTGAGTATGGAATGTCCTTCCATTTCTTTGTGTCATCTTGAATTTCTTTCATCACTGTTTTATACTTTTCTGGGTATAGGTCGCTCACCACTTTGGTTAGATTTATTCATAGATAACTTATTTTTGGTGTATGACTGTAAATGGGACTGTTTTCTTAATGTCTCTTTCTACTGCTTCTGTATTGTCTACAAATGCAACAGATTTCTGTACAATGACGTTGTATCCTGTGACATTGCTGAATTCATTTATCAGTTCTAGCAGTTATTGGGTAGACTCTTTAGGGTTTTCTATGTATAGTGTCATGTAATCTGCAAATAGTTTCATTTCGTTTGTCTGCTGGCTGTGGCTAGGACTTCTAGTAATTTGTGTACTAAAAGTGGTAAGAGTAAACATCCTCGTCTTCTTCCTGACCTTACAGGAAAAGCTCTCAGATTTCCCCCATTAAGGTTGATTATAACTGCAGGGTTTTCATAGATAACCTTTATGACGTTAATGTATGTTTCCTGTAAACCTACTTTAGGGGGTTACATGCATGAACGGATGTTGTACTTTGTCAAATGTTCCTTTCTGCATGTATTGAAATGACTGTATGCTTCTTTTCTTTTAACATTTATTAATTTTGAGAGAGACAGAGCATGAGCAGGGGAGGGGCAGAGAGAGAGGGAGACATAGAATTCAAAGGAGGCTCTTGGATCTGAGCTTTCAGCACAGAGTCTGACGCGGGACTTGAACTCAGGAATCATGAAGTCATGACCTGAGCTGATTTCAGACTGTTAAAGGATGAGCCACCCAGATTCCCTGATCATCTGGTTCTTATCCTTTCTCCTGTTGATGTATTGTATCACATTGATTGATTTGCGAATATTGAACCACCTTTGTAGCTTGGGAATAAATCCCACTTAATTGTGGGATATATTTACAGTTGTTATATCTTCTTTTTGGATTGTACAATTTACTGTTATATACTGTCCTCCTCTGTCTCATTATGTACTTTTTTGAGTGTATTTTTTCTGATACAAGTATTGCTACCCCAGCTTTCTTTTGACATTCATTTGTGTGATGTTCCTCTATCCTATCATTCTTGAGGTGCAAAGTGGGTCACTTGTAGGCATCTGAATCTGTTTTGTTTTTTCAACCATTCTTAGACCCTACCTCTCTAGATTGGAACATTCACTCCATTTCCCTTCAAAATTGATTGACATGTATATATGTATTGCCATTTTATTGCCTGTTTTGTTGTGGTTTCTAATGATTTTCTCTAATCCTTCCTTGCCTTTCTTTCATGTATTGCTTATTTTCTTTAGTGATATATTTTGATTTTTTTATCTCTATTCTTAGCATATTTATGACTGGTTTTAGGATATGGCTACTGCTAGGTGTTTATATAACCTCTTCTGCATTTAGCAGTTTGTATTAAGTTGATAGTCATTTACCTTTGAACCCATTACTTTCTCCTCCCTAGGTTTTTGGTAGATATTATATTTCATTTTTTTTTCAATATATGAAATTTATTTTCAAATTGGTTTCCATACAACACCCTGTGCTCATCCCAAAAGGTGCCCTCCTCAATACCCATCACCCACCCTCCGGTCCCTCCCACCCCCCATCAACCCTCAGTTTGTTCTCAGTTTTTTTTTTTTAATTTTTTTTTCAACGTTTATTTTTTATTTTTGGGACAGAGAGAGACAGAGCATGAACGGGGGAGGGGCAGAGAGAGAGGGAGACACAGAATCGGAAACAGGCTCCAGGCTCTGAGCCATCAGCCCAGAGCCTGACGCGGGGCTCGAACTCACGGACCACGAGATCGTGACCTGGCTGAAGTCGGGCGCTTAACCAACTGCGCCACCCAGGCGCCCCTGTTCTCAGTTTTTAAGAGTCTCTTATGCTTTGGCTCTCTCCCACTCTAACCTCTTTTTTTTTTCTTCCCCTGATGTTATTATATTTCAAATCCATTTCTCTGAGTACTTTAACTGATTTTTTTTTCCCAGAAATGTTCATTTTTTACTTGAATTGTGTCTTCTACCTCTATACTGTCACTGTTGGTCTCTCATTTCCACTCAAAGAATCCCTCTTAATATTTCTTGCAGGACTGGTTTAGTGGTACAAACCCCTTAGTTTTTGTTTGGGGAAGTCTGTGTCTCCTTTATCCTGAATGATAGCCTTGCTGAATATTCTTGGCTGCTGATTTTTCCATTCAGCACTTTGAATATGTGATGTCACTCACTTCTGGCTTGCCAAGTTTCTGTTCAGAAATATGTAGCTAGCCTTATGGGTCTTCCCTTCTAAGTTGAGGACTGTTTTGCTGCTTTTACGAGTTTTTCTTTATTCTCACCCTAATTTGTAAGTTTGCTTACATAGGCTTGTGTGTTGGCCTGATTTTGATGGGAGTTCTCTAGTCTCCAGGATGTGGATGTTTGTGTCCCTCCCCCAATTAGGGAAGTTTTCAGCTATTGTTTTCACAAATACATTTTCTTCCCCATTTTCTCTTCCTTCTGGGACTCCTACGATATGAATACTATTATCTTTCCTGTAGTTACTGAGTTCCCTTAGTCTCATCTCACATTGCAGAATTCTGTTCTCTCTCTTTGGTTCAGTGTGATTAATTTCCATCACTCAGTCTTCGAGGTCACTAGTTTGTTCGGCTGCTTCTTCCATCCCTCTGTTCATTCCAGCAAGCATGTTTCTCCTTTATTGTGTCCTCAGTGTCTAACTATGTTATATCTTATCTCTGTCAGGGGTCTCACTCTTCTACTCATTTCACAACTCCAATGAGTATCCTTATGATCATTGCTTTGAATTCTGTATCAGGTATGTTATTTATATCTCTTTGGATTAGATCTCTGGCTGTGGCTTTGACTAGGTCTTTCGTTGTAGATAAACATCTCTGTGTGTCCATTTTGTTTGTCTCTCTGGCTCTATTTCTCTGCGTTAAGGAAGTCAGCTGTGCCTTCTGATCTTGAAATTAATGCCGTTATGAAAAAGAGGTCCTGGAGTCCTCAGCAGTGCACGTCTCCATTTATAGGACTTGGACCTTCAGAAGGATATCGTATGGGTATTGCTCACTCCCTGCTGTTGTGTCTGGGTTACTTTTCCTTTCAGTGCAGGGGTCTGCACAGATTACATGCCTGTTGTGGGCTGTGCTTGCTCTCAGTGGTGTCAGTGGGACCCAGGCAGTCCAGCTGGGTCAAGAATCAGCATGAATACATGTGTCGCCTGTGGCCGAAGCATTGTGTAAAATGCCATGTTTACGTTGTCTCTCTACACAGGCAGGGACCTGGCTATCACTCATCCTCCTGGATCACCCAGTGCTGGGTCAGCTGACCTCCAAATACCAGGATCTAAACTCAAGAGAATTCAGCCCCCCTGGGTTTTAATGCCAAATGTTATGGAGATTAGTCTTCCCTGTGTCAGCTCCTTGGTGTGAGGGCTCACTTTCTCTGCTCCTTCTGCAGGCAGCCAGCCCCCACCTTTCTGACCTTCCTAACCTTCCTGATGCAGCTTCTCTCTATTTAGGTGTGGAGTTTGTTGTGCCATTCTTGGATCCCTCTCCTGTTCATGGACTTGGATGTGGAAGTTATGTAGTTGAAAATATGGGGCAGGGTGAGCTCAGGGTCTGCTTAGTCTGCTATTATTAATTTTTAAATGTCTTATTATTTTGGATTTTTGAGACATGGGCAGACAGACTCATCTCACCCATGCACTTCAGGATTAGAAGGGAACGTTCCCACATTTGCTTCTAGTATTTTGTGCTTTGAAACTCTCTTTAATGAGGTATAATTTACATATAACAAAGAGCCTCAAATTAAAGGGTATAATTTGATGAGACTTGATCTCATGGATACAGCACCATGAAGTTATATGGTTGCTCTCTAAACCTTAAATCATGATCCCTTTGTGTCTAGCGCTAATGTTGCTTTTGAAGTAAGGACTTTTTTTTTTTTTTTTTTAACGTTTTCAGATATTGCCCAGGTGTCTGAAGGCCTGCACTAGGGTACCTACCTCCTTTTCGGATAGACTGTATTCCCGTAAGTATTGCAGTCATTCTACCTTTGGACTTTATCCTGTGTTGTATCTTTCAGTCTATTCACTTAATTTTGTTGCAGTACTTTAATGCTGAGGGATGCATAATTGGATTGATTTTCACTAAATGGTACGAGCTGCAGTTCCAATCATGACAGAAAGCACGTGCTTCCTGTGTTAGGTACTCAAGAGTAAGGCAGATACCCTGGGCACTTGAGCTGAGTATGTCACTCTGTCTTTTTGCCAGCCCTCTTCCCTCCCCTGGGAGCCAAGGGTCTCGTTTTGGTCACACAGAAAGGTAGGTGAAGTCAGCAGAGAAGGGTCCCTTCTCTTCTCTTCCGTTTGTCTCTCAAACTCCCTGTCACTACCTTCTGCCTGTCCCTTTCCCTGACTCAATCCCCCAGGCCCACTGCTCCACTCTAGCCATGATCAGGGTGTCCTCCAGCTGTGGCCTCTGCTCTGGCCATCGCTCAGTGAGGAAACTACAGGAGCATTATGTAGTTCATGGGTCTGATCAAGAAATCTCTGCTCCTCAGAGTCCTCCTACACGCGGTGCTGTCTGTGGATACCTGGCATCCTGGGTTAGGGTCTGACCCTCCTCTCTTCAGTCACTGCTGGTCCCTCATCCTTCTCCACCATTAGAACTCAGCCATTTCCTAAGGACAGATACCTGTCTGACCCCAAGGCACCACGGAGTCAGGGAATATTTCCAAAATAATTGAGCATAAGCACCCCATCAATGTAGATATAGGAAGTTCCCATCACCCCGGAAAACTCCCTCAGGCTCCCCTGCAGAAAGGGTGATCTTGCTTCTATCCTCAATCACCACCATTTCTGGCACTTTGTTACCTGTGTGTACAGGAACCCCACTGTGTGCACTCAATGGGGAGTGAGAGTAGATGGACCTAGAAGCAGACGCTGACACAGAGACAAAATGATGAAAGGTAGATTAGGGGACAGTAGGAAGGACAAAGTGGAGGGGACATGATGGGCATGGAAAGCATTCAGGTAGATCTGACACCTTCTTAAAATGTATATATATTCACCATAGTCTGTCACCGTGCACAGTCCTGTTCAAATTTCAAAAGAGTTGTCCTATAAGGCAAAGAGATTTTGGTTTATTTCCCTCTGATCTTATGTTTTCCTACATGCATTCTGTCTTCTGTAGTTTATCTGCGGCTGTGGCCTCAGATGAACACTTTAGTGTGTGGCTGCATCTGTGAGATTATGTGTAATAGAAAATGATTGTCTTCAGATCTAGGTCTCTGAATGTACACATTCTCATAATTATCTTTTCTTTCATTGTGTGGCAGGGTTAGAAAACGAGGGACATTGTCTTCTTTTTTAAAACAGTGATTCCTACCCTCAGCTGAGTTGTTAACAGTCTTAGTTTAATGAACTCCCATGACCATCTTTTTTGGAGGATCATTGTGTGGAGATATCTTAATTTAAACTGTGAGAATCGTGAGGGGACACTTCCCAGAGATTTTGCAGACGCTTTATGCACTGAATGTCTTCTTTTTCTCTGTTCTTAGAAACAAATATTACCCCTGTTTTCCCAGATAACACAGCTGAGGCTCTGTGTAGGTCCCACTGAGAACTGGTATTAGGGCTGAGACAGCAGGAACACAGGCAAAGCGTCATAATATTGTGAGAGAAATTTGAGGAGATGCAAAGCTGTAGTCAGGGTGATGACAGGGGTCCAGCAATGGTGGCATCTGGCCAGCCCTGAATTGTAGGATGACTCAGCTGATCTAGACCCTGTCTCCACTTTTAGTCTCACTGAGGGATATGAACTTGGGCATACAGCATTTTCATAAGACCAAGTTAAATTCCCCATATCTCCAGGGCTCTTTT
>NW_024422855.1:0-1038 GCF_014898765.1 Herpailurus yagouaroundi
GTTTAATGAATGTCCCTCTTTCACACAGGACACCTGATGCTCTAAAAGTTAGGGGTGCACCTCATTCATTACAGAACCCAAAACATTGTGTCTCCATCATATGCACCAGTACCGCTGATACATCTGCTTTTGTGTAAAAAATCCTCTTTCATTTGACAAGAGAAACATATAGCTCACTGTATTACAGGGACATGACACTGCCCATTGTATGTATGTCCTGAGAAACTTGAGACATGCTACAGTGTCCTCAGGCAGTTTGTAGTTGGATTGCCAAGACTCACAACCGTCTCTACATCATTGCCACAAAGTCAATTATGAAGAACATGAATATACTTTACCAGCCACTCATCCAGTTCAGGTCATCTTAACAAATAGAGTAGGTGGAGGAGGGGGATGTGGCCTATAGCCCATGACTTGTGGTGAAGGGTGGTCCATGGGGTACAGCCTGCAAGGCAATCCTGGGAAAGGACCAGGACTCTTGCATACAAAATAGCCTGCGGAAAAGAAATGAGAGGTATGTTCATAGGACAGAACAGAGCACCAACACCAGCAAAAAGCAGAAACCCAAAGAAGCAGTGCTCATATCCTACTAGTTTCCCCACCACCAGGTTCCAAGAGGGCAGCATCAGCGCCAAAATCTCTACCCATACTTTGGGTTCCACTTACAGCTTTGAGGTGAGGAATGGATGTGATTGGGATAAACACATGTCCCCACGTGTCTGGAAACGTAGAAATACCAAGGGCCCTTTTCCTAGAAGATTTATAGGCTGAATACTAAATTAACAAAGTAGCATATTCCAGATAGGAAGGCAACTATGTCCAGGGTCACACTCCACCCTTCATCCCCTCCACCCCAGAGGCTGTTTATTGTGTCTGTGAAGAACTACAGAATGAGAAGGAATGACAAAGCCAGTGTCCACACATGGAATCATAGCCCTCGTGGCTCAAAGTTCTGCCTCTAAGCCCCTGCCTGTGTCCAAACTACTGTCCCGACAATGGGGTCTCCTCCTCTCTGGAAGTGCTATCCATGGGCACAGA
>NW_024422856.1:0-1038 GCF_014898765.1 Herpailurus yagouaroundi
GTTTAATGAATGTCCCTCTTTCACACAGGACACCTGATGCTCTAAAAGTTAGGGGTGCACCTCATTCATTACAGAACCCAAAACATTGTGTCTCTATCATATGCACCAGTACCGCTGATACATCTGCTTTTGTGTAAAAAATCCTCTTTCATTTGACAAGAGAAACGTATAGCTCACTGTATTACAGGGACATGACACTGCTCATTGTATGTATGTCCTGAGAAACTTGAGACATGCTACAGTGTCCTCAGGCAGTTTGTAGTTGGATTGCCAAGACTCACAACCGTCTCTACATCATTGCCACAAAGTCAATTATGAAGAACATGAATATACTTTACCAGCCACTCATCCAGTTCAGGTCATCTTAACAAATAGAGTAGGTGGAGGAGGGGGATGTGGCCTATAGCCCATGACTTGTGGTGAAGGGTGGTCCATGGGGTACAGCCTGCAAGGCAATCCTGGGAAAGGACCAGGACTCTTGCATACAAAATAGCCTGCGGAAAAGAAATGAGAGGTATGTTCATAGGACAGAAGAGAGCACCAACACCAGCCAAAAGCGGAAACCCAAAGCAGCAGTGCTCATATCCTACTAGCTTCCCCACCACCAGGTTCCAAGAGGGCAGCATCAGCGCCAAAATCTCTACCCATACTTTGGGTTCCACTTACAGCTTTGAGGTGAGGAATGGATGTGATTGGGATAAACACATGTCCCCACGTGTCTGGAAACGTAGAAATACCAAGGGCCCTTTTCCTAGAAGATTTATAGGCTGAATACTAAATTAACAAAGTAGCATATTCCAGATAGGAAGGCAACTATGTCCAGGGTCACACTCCACCCTTCATCCCCTCCACCCCAGAGGCTGTTTATTGTGTCTGTGAAGAACTACAGAATGAGAAGGAATGACAAAGCCAGTGTCCACACATGGAATCATAGCCCTCGTGGCTCAAAGTTCTGCCTCTAAGCCCCTGCCTGTGTCCAAACTACTGTCCTGACAATGGGGTCTCCTCCTCTCTGGAAGTGCTATCCATGGGCACAGA
>NW_024422857.1:0-42305 GCF_014898765.1 Herpailurus yagouaroundi
TTCCTTCCTTCCTTCCTTCCTTCCTTCCTTCCTTCCTTCCTTCCTTCCACCCATTACTCCAATGTTATCTCCTAATTAAGTGTTTCTCAAAATATGGTCCATGGTTCACCTGAAGAAGAATCAACAATGATTCAGGTTTTTTTTTTTAATGTTTATATATTTTTGAGAGGGAGAGAGAGAGCAAATGGTGGGAGACAGTGCAGAGAGAGAGGGAGACACAGAATCTGAAGCAGACTCCAGGCTCTGAGCTGTCAGCACAGAGTCTGACACAGGGCTCAAGCTCACAAACTGCAAGACATGACCTGAGCTGAGGTTGGTTGCTTAACCGACTGAGCCACACAAGTGCCCCAACAAAGGTTCTGTTTTCAATGCAGATTTTTAGGACTAATTCCCTAGAAATAGGGGTAGGACCTGATTATCTAAAAAACAGAAATATCATTATTCTTTTTTTTCTCAACGTTTTTATTTATTTTTGGGACAGAGAGAGACAGAGCATGAACGGGGGAGGGGCAGAGAGAGAGGGAGACACAGAATCGGAAACAGGCTCCAGGCTCCGAGCCATCAGCCCAGAGCCCGACGCGGGGCTCGAACTCACGGACCGCGAGATCGTGACCTGGCTGAAGTCCGACGCTTAACCGACTGCGCCACCCAGGCGCCCCGAAATATCATTATTCTTAATATTTCACTCAAACTGTCTTGTCTCACTAAAACACTGAGTGCTTTTTGTTCTGGTACTTATCATATTCTAACTTGGAGGAGGAGGAGGTGATGAAGGCAGAGGGTGGCCACAATATTTGTGTCAAGGACTGTTCCAGGCACTTTACATTTCTTATTTCATTCAATCTTTGAAATACCATTATTCACTTTATAGATGTGATATGGGGGCTTAGAAAGGTTGATTTACTTGCCCATGATTACACTTAGTAAGTAAGGAAGCTTCTCACTCCAAAGTTCACAAAGTCAATATTGAGCTGTGATCCTGCTCAGATTTCACTCTGATGGCTCTTTGTCCACTTGTCTTAGGTCTTTTACTAAAGAAACTTTTGTGTACAGACCTTGATAAGATGGCTCTGTGGAAAGAGCACTGGACTCAATCACTGCTTGAATTCTGGCCTTGGCAGTTTTGGCTTCTTCGAGCTGGCCCTAGGGTATGGCCATCTGTCTCTTATCCAGAATGCAGCCAGACACTAAAGGAAGGGGGGATGAGGATGAAAGGTGTAAAGGCAAGGCAAAGGTGTCCTGTCTTTTAAGGAAGATGGCCTGGAAACTTCCACCTACCCTTCTGCTAACACCCCATAACTTAGCCCTGTAGCCAACCTATCTTCAAGGGAACTTCAAGCTTGTTTCTTTTAGTCTATGTGGCCTTGAGCCCAACTAAAAATTAGAGGAGAATGTGTTTGGCAGAGCTTTCTCTACCATCGAATCATAATGGACATCTATTGTTTTTTCCCCTGCATTTCTCTTTTTCTCATTTTAATATCTTGTTCTTCCCCTGGGTGCCATCCTTGTCCATCATGATCTGTGAGCTTCAGCTGAGTCTTATTCCAGACTCCAGGGGAGGACAAATGCACCAGGACCTATGAGCCAGAAATGGGTGTGGGATGTGGTGTCAGGCCCTATGTGGTGCAGCCCTGTTCAGAGTGAATCCTGAAGCTTTGCTGGAGCAAGTGACAAAGAGGCGTGTCCTCTCTGCCACTGCAGCCTTGAAGCCATGAGGGGGTAAATTGGAGGCTGTAGACTGCAGAGCCATTGTGGAAGGAAGGAAAGAAGCAGAGCTGAGAGGCAGAGAGGAAGTATCCTGATGATATCACTCGAGGCCCCAGATCAAGCCCCACTTAAGGCTAGGATCTGCCCCAAATGTTTTATTTACATGTTCTCAAAATTAAAAAAAAATAATAATTTCTTAAAAGTTTATTTATTCATTTTGAGAGATAGAGAGAGCAGAAAAGGGGCAGAGAAAGAGACAGGAAGAGAGAATCCCAAGCAGGCTCTGCACTGCCAGCACGGAGACTGACCTGGGGCTTGAACTCACAAACCATGAAATCATGACCTGAGCTGTAATCAAGGGTTGGATGCTTAACAGACTGAGCCATCCAGGCACCAAGCCCCCCCCCCCCCCCATAAATTTCTTATTTTGCCTAAGCTAGTTTGAGTAGGGTTTTCTGTTCCTCACAGTGTGCTAAATAAACAGAGACTCAATACATGGTCACTAGCAACAGGTTCATCTTTGAATTTCCTACATCCTCACACTTCTTTGTACATAATAGATGCTTCAGAATTGCTGATTAGGAGAATAAAGAGAAAAAGTAAGTGAATAAGTGACTGGGACTCAGACCAGCCTCATGAAGTTGTAAGAGTTTCATCAGTTTCTTTTATCCCAAATATCTTATCTGACCACATTTACTTTTAGGAGTCACAATTATGAAAAAAACAGGCCAGATGGCCTGAGATATTTTTCAGAGCTCTTCTCAAGACCTTGAAAAGGAACCAAAAAGAGAAGATCTCCCCAGCTCCAGTCAGGCTGCGTCCATATGTGAAAATAGAACCCTTCCCAAATAGTTTCCAACTAAAATTTTATTTTCACTAATCATCTGTTGTCCATCTTTCTGGTGATGGGATGTAGTAAGGGCACTGTTTCAGTACCACCAGATGGTGTCCTCATGTGGATGGACAGTTCCTACTCAGGTCCCCTGAAAGGGGACAGGGGAAAGATGTCTACAACTGTCCCTTCAGTGAAACAAAATTTGAGATTAATTCATGCATTTGTTACTTATACCCATTTTGCTTCCAAAACGGATTTGAGTAAGTTTTCAATAAAAGGCACATGTACAATAGAACTGTTAGAACCAGGATAAAGGAACAAATGCCATACAATGAAGGGTGATTATATCTATTAATTATAAGCATTTTTAACAATAGCTACATTATGGGAGCTTCTCATGCACATGGTTAAGTGCACTATTCTAAGCACTTAACTTGTATCATTTCATGTGACTCTTGCAACTCTGTGCTGGTAGCTCCTATTATTATTCGCATATCATGACAAAGAGGTTAGTGACCAGCTCATGGTCATACATCAGTAATGCATGCATACAGCGTAGCTGAGCCAGGATTTGAATGCAGACAGTCTAATCCAAGACATGGGTCAGGCAGAGGAGAGGTCCTTGTTTTAGAGTTCATTAGCCAGAGTTTGAACCCCTGTTCTTCCACTGACTGGCCAATGACCTTGGCAAATCACTTCACTTTTTAAGCTTCAGGTTATTCATCTGTAAAATGGGGATAATGATCCTTGCCTCTCAGGTTTGTAATGAAGACTATAAGAGATAATGTGTAAAGTTGTATAGACAGTGATTGGCACCATATAAGAGTGAGAGAAATAAAGCTATATTCTGCATGCAACCCCCCCCCTTTTTTTTTCTGAGAGAGAGAGAGCACAAGCAGGGAAGGGGCAGAAAGAGAGAGGGTGACAGAGGACCCAAAGCAGGCTCCACACTGACAGTAATGAGCTCAACATGGGGCTTGAACTCACAAACCCTGAACTGATGACCTGAGCTGAAGTCGGACACTCAACCAACTGAGCCACCCAGGTGCCCCTGCACGTATCCCTTTCAATAACAACCTAATAATGTTCTAAAAATCTAAGAGTAAATAATTTACTATTAAACAAATGTTAGATTTTTAGCTCTGGAACTATGAATCTTTTTCTCTTTTCCAATATCACTTGTAAAAGACATTATCTATCCCCCACCATTTCATTTTGGGACATTGCTAAGGTTGTACCCCTGTGGGCATGGCAAAACTTTAAAAATTAAGAGGAACATTCCAGAAGTTCAAACTGGGCAGTGATAGGATAGGAAATAACATGAAGCAGAGTGAGTGTCTCTCAATTTTCCTTTTTGAGTATGCAAATCCTCAATAAGACTCACAAAATACAAAAGTAGGATTTAGCTCGTACAGCCCAGCTCCCCTTCACTGTGTGCTTTTGAAATGAGCTTTTCTTTTTGTTGAGCAAGTAAATAACACACTCCCTATCTGAGTGTCCTTAGACCCATAAGAAAGAGTGACATTGTCATTCAGGGCTGCTGACACAAGAGAAGATGGGGCACCAAAGTCAACTAGACAGTGATTATGTGGAGGGATGGTCTTGTTTACAGAAATCATTGAGGGGACATCACCATTGACCTGAAAACACTGGTATGTTATTGTGCTATGGAAAGACACAATGATGTATAATACGCCTCTGCTTAATTACTTGAAAAGCCTTAGTTTCAAGCACTTTGTGTGTGTGTGTGTGTGTGTGTGTGTGTGTGTGTGTGTGTACACATGCATGTGTTTAAGTTAAATAAACAAAACTCAGTGGGAAAAAAAAACCCATATCTTCCAGATTAAATTCTGTTTTTGCAAACCTCGATTGTGAGCTGTCTATTTTGTGTCACTCTGAGCATTGCTGAACAGGTCAGACGGTCAAGCAGGAGCATGTGGGCTCAGAATACAGTGCACCTTGGCCTTACTTGCTGGGAACTAGATCTTAATTAGACTAGTCCAGGCAGGCTCCAAGCTCAAATTACTTGTTAATCTAATAGAGCACTTTCTCTTAGGGACAAAACAAGTAAAAATACTTTGCAGTAAAACCTTTGATTTGATGCTTCTACCAAGGGGAGGAGGCGGTGTCACGGGGAGCCTCCTGAGCCTTGCGGGGAACTTGCTCAGTTCGAGGTATTAAATAGGTGCTTCACCTCTGATTTCTCCTGTCCTGTTTCTTTCAGCTGCTTTTTTTCCTCCTTCATACTCTCCTTCTCTCACTTGATCTTGGTCTTCTCTTTCTCTCCATCTTTCTTCTTTCTCTTCTCTGTCCTTCCTCCCCTTTTATGGTCAGACATCAGTAAGGCATACATATAGCATAAGAACATGTGTAGTTTTTTCTTTCCACCTTTTCTTTCTTCTTTTTCTTACTTTTCAAATATTCCCTATTTTGTACTACTGCATCCAGGGGAACCAATCAGAGGTTGGAGAAGTAACCCAAGGGCTATGTATGTTTGTGTCTCCCTGAAGTTCGTATGTTGAAAACCTAATGCCCAGGTGAGGGTGTTAGAAGGTGGGGAATTTGGGGAGGTGACTTGGTCAGAGTGGAGCCCTTATGAGTGGGATGAATGTTCTCACAAAGAGCCCCTGGAAAGCTAGCTTTCCTATTTTCCAACATGTGAGGATTCAGTAAATGAATCCAGAGGAGAGCCTTCACTCAACCATGCCGGCATCCCGATCTTGGACTTTCAGACTTCAGAACTGTGAGAAATAAATGTATGTTGCTTATAAGCTACCCAGTCTGTGGTATTTTGTTACAGCAGCCCGAACAGATTGGGCCATCAAGGCACCTGGAGATCCAAGCCATGCTACCCATTCACCAGGTTGACATTAAATACAGATTCCACTCAAGCTAATCCCATTACTTAGGCACATCACGGCATGTCCCTCAAGGTCAGTCTTCATTGTGACAAAATAAAACACAATGTGGTATAATTTTATTACATCCGGTGACATACTTGACTGATTAGGAGAAAACCCAAGGAGCTCTTCTTTCTTTAAAAGATTCTCAGTTCTTAGAGTTCATACAAATTTATTACGTCTGATGGGCACTACTCCTAGGTTTTCCAGTTCCTATAATTTAAAACATCTAAAGTTAAGTGTATTTGTGAGCAGAGATAGACTTACTGTGAACCAAAGGCAGACACATCATGTCAAAGATTATGTTTTAGTCAAAGGTCTAAATGTAACTTGTTCTGCCATGTGGTCTCAATTCACAAGAAAAAAAGTTATAGAAAGAACATGGTGACTTCACAAGCTGTAACCGCTTTAAAAATCTACCCAGTTCTCTTGAATTTCACTGCACTCTGCTTTGGGACTGACGTGTTAGTAAGAGGTGGTCACCTGGGACTGTACACAAAGTGAGTGACGTGTTTTTACCTCCAGCACAGCCAGCTACTGGAAAGGCATGCCCAGCCACTGCCAGGGTTTGGAGAGGTATCTTGGGAGAAAGCAAAGTTTTGAAAGGGTCAGATACTCTTCTGAGGTTGCACTGGCTTTGCCAGAATGCTACTCCATTTCATCTTAAAAATAATATTTTGATCCCAGACCCTACCATGTTTCCAGCAAAATGTTACACTTGACAAGCTTTACGTAAATTACCATACACAGTCACATACTGTTTGCAGCTGATTCCATTTTTAGCAACAGTCAAGGGGAAAAAAGAATCTCAGAATGGTGAGTGCATTTGATACGCCTGATA
This sequence comes from Herpailurus yagouaroundi, assembly GCF_014898765.1. Classification (NCBI taxonomy): domain Eukaryota; kingdom Metazoa; phylum Chordata; class Mammalia; order Carnivora; family Felidae; genus Herpailurus; species Herpailurus yagouaroundi. The sequence continues at coordinate 6,284 of NW_024422857.1, forward strand.
CTGGTCAGAAGGTCAACTCCACACATGCCTTCCCCACAGGACAACATTCCCTAGGCCTCTTCAAACAGCTCCCTCCTGCATGAAAACCCCTTAGGCTCTGCCAAGTTTCCCTTCCTAGTACCCAAGCCTTCTCCTCCTTCAAGTCTAGAAGGAAATCTACATGGCCAGCATTTCGGCCGGCTTTGTTCTTCCTTTCATGATGGAGGACTGCTAATTTGCTAGTCTCGGCCGTGGACCTAGATGGGGGAAAGACAGTTGTGACCATTGTAGCTGCACTGTGTGAGTGTGTGTGTGTGTGTGTGTGTGTGTGTGTGTGTGTGTGTGTGTTTCTGGACCCATATAAATGTGTATATTCCCAGCCACAGGCTTTTTTGAATTATTTCAGCATAAAGCCACAGGGTAAGGTGACTTCTAGTCTCAGAGAAGAAATAGAGCCTGAACATCAATTGTCATGACTTATATATTGGAAACCTTTTATATGCTAGCAGGAACCTTCACTTTTTTCTTTCTTTCTTTGTAGTTTTACTATGAAATAGTACATACATACTACACAGTGAATATAATGAATATAAATATGTGAATGAACATAACATATTTACATAATTCTATGTCTATATATGTATATAATACATAGCAAAAAATCAACACCCATGTAAATCGCATCAAATATGCTGCTTAAGAAATAAAAGAAAAAAACAGAAGTTTCTCTATACCTTTGATGTATCCCAGTTGAATTCTTATTCATTCTTTCCAATGTTTACAGTTCTCTTTCATTTCCTTGTACTTGGTTACATATACAAGTATCCCTGAACAAGCATTGCTACGTGCATGTGTTTTAAGAATTTACATAAATAGATACTTAATGTGGTTGCCTGCACCTTGCTTTTTCCACTCAATAATACTGTGAGATTCATTCATGCCAATCTATATAGCATATGTTGAACGTGTAGGAATGAATGAATGAATGAATGTAGTTCATTCATTCCCACCATTTTATGTTATGATTGCATCCCACTGTATTACCCGTTCTATCATTTGTGAACATCGTACTCTGATTTCTTGGCTCACAGAGGCTGTGCTTCTGTGAACATTCTCTTCCCTGGCTCCTCGTGTACACATGTGTATGTTTCTCTAGGCAACACAATATGTGTGAGGGAGTAGTGTCATGGGGTAGGCCACCATCTTTTTTACCGCCTAATGCCAAATTGCTTTCCAAAGGGGTTGTGCAAAATGTACGTTCCCACCAGCAATACATGAAAGTTCAGGCTGTTCTACATCCTTACCGACATTTGGTGCTGCCAGACTTTAGAATGCATGCCAATTTGATGTGTATGAAATAGTACATTGTTAGGATTTTAATTTGTGCTTCTCTGAATACTGATGAGCCTGAACACCTTTCCGTATATTCATTGGCCATTCATACTCTCTTTTTAAAAATTATGTCTTTTGGCTATTTTGCTCTAGGATTTTTTTGTTCTTTAGTTATTGATAATTTTTTTTAACTTTCTGTATAAACCCCTTTGATAAACAGATGTTTTTAATTTTAACACAGTCAGAATTGCCAGTTTTTTAAGTTATAGTTACCTTGTTCATCTTGTTTGAGGAATCATGCCCTACATCAAGATCATAAATATACTCTATTTTGTCTTCTAAAATTTTTCAAGTTTTGTTTTCACACTTAAGCTTTTACTACATTTGTAACTAGTTTTTATGTGTGGCATAGGAAGGAATCCATTTTTTAAAAAATGGATAACCAAGTGCCTTACCACATTACTATTTACTGTGTGGTGCATATACCCTCCATCCCACTTCTGTTATAATTCAGATTTCCATATACGTGGGGATCTATACTATACTCCACTCGGGGTTCTATATTATATTCCATGGGTCTGTTTGCTACCTGTGCCAAGATCACATTCTTAACTATTAAAGCTTTGCAGTAAGTCTTGATTTTTGTCATCTCCTTGCCTTATTATTCTTCCCTAGGAATATAGTGACTATTCTTAACCTTTTGTTCTTCAACGTAAATTTTAGAATCAACTTGTCATGTTTCACTAGAAACCCTGTAAGAATTTCTATTAGAATTTTATCCAATCTGTAACTCAATTTGGAGAGAGTCTAAGTATTACAATATTGAGTGTTTGAATCCTAGAACATGCTTCCTTCATTCCTCTGCCACTCCTTCCTCTCTCCTTTCCTTTCCTCCTTTCCTTCCCTCCTTTCCTTCTTCCCTTCCTTCCTCCCTCTCTCCCTCCCACCTTTTCTTTCTCCCTCCTTCCGTTCTCCATTTTCCCCATCATAGGCAAACATTTTAATTTGTTTCTTGTGGATTTTTTGGTATGTATATGTTTTTATAGCATATGCTTTTGTATGCATTCTAGTTTCTGTAAATGTTATTGTATAATATTATTTATAATGTTTTCCTTCTTAGTCCTGTTTTTCAGATACACTTAAGCATTTATATGTTAAATGTCTAGGCATTTGTTGCTAGAAGGCAGTTCTTGCTAACTGCTGCATAGAATCGAACACATGAAACTACCTTATTTTGCCTGTTCACTCCCCAAGTTATCAGTATACAGATTAACTGCAACTCATTCTTCCCTTCTTACACACAAATAATAGTACCATGAGCAACTTCATGCAGGTGGGTGTAGGTGAATTTCTTTGCGGGTGTTACTCACTCAGAGGCAGGAGTGCTGTGTCACAGAGTATGCATATACTTAACATTTGGGGTCTTTTGTGGTTCCATACAAAGTTTAGGATTGTTCATTCTATTTTTATGAAAAATGCTATTGGAATTTTCATAGGGATTGCTTTGAATCTTTAGATCACTCTGGGTGGAATGGACTTTTCAACAATATTAGTTCTTCCAGTCCATGAGCATGGAATAAGTTTCCAGTGATTCATGTCTTCTTCAATTTCTTTCAGGAGTTCTTTACTGTGATATAATCAGATCAATCCAATTTTTCTTATGGTTTGACTTTTTGAAATATTGCCAGGAAGTCCTTTCCTATTCCTCAGTGTGGTGGACAGAATAATGATCCCAAAGATATCTCTATCTTAATCCCCAGAATGTATGAGTAGATTACTTTACATCAAAAAACAGACTTTGCAGATGTGATTAGGTTAAAAATCTTGCCATGGGAAGAAGATGTTTGATTATGTGTGGGCCCACTCTAATCACAGGGTCCTTATAAAGGGAGAGGGAAGCAGGAGATTAAGAGTTAAAGAAGGAGATGTAATGGCAGAAGCAGAGGTCAGGGAGAGAGATTTGAAGGCACTATGCTGTTGGCTTTGATGATGAAAGAAGGGGCCACAAGCCAAGGAATTCATGTTGCCTCTAGAAGCTGGAAGAGACAAGAAACAGGGTTCTTTTCTAGAGCCTTCAGAAGGAAGCCAATCCTGCTGGAACCTTAGTTTTTAAAACTTTTGACAATAAATTTGAATTGTTTCAGCCACTCAGTTTGTGGTAATTTGTTATAACAGCAATATAAAACCAATGTACTAAATCATAAAGTTATTTTCCTGTGTTTCCATTTAAGAATTTTATAGTGAAGTTTTTAGTTAGATTTTTAATCCATCTATAGTTCACCTTTATAACTATTATACAGGATCCACATTCATTGTTTTCCTATAGTAAGTCAGTTTTTCTAGCACTATCTACTAAATAATACATTCTTTCCACACTGATTTATGGTACCACTTTGTCATGTATGTAAGTTCTCCTGTGTCCTGGGCACTCTATTCTGTGTGGCTGGTCATTTGTCTTCTCTCCCTTTATTTAAGTCTTCTTTAATGTTATTTTTTAAAAGTTTTCCAATTTGCTCTATGAATTTTTACCCATACTTTCTAAGATTTATTCTTAGATAACCTATGTTTTTTTTATTGCTACTGTAAGTTCTATATTTCAAAATATTTATAGTTGGTTTGTGTCTGGTGGAAGAAAATGTGAACGATTTTTGTATATTAATCCTATTTTAGTCATTTTGCCAATCACAATTATTGGCAGTATTTGACTATAGATCCATCAAAAATGGATCTATCATTTGCAGACATTTTTGTATTTTTTTTATTATGAACTAAATTGTTGTCCCCCATCCCCAAGTCATATGTTGAAACCCTAACCCCCAGTGTGATAATATTTGGGGGTAGGGTCTTTGGGAGATAATTGGGTTTAGATGAGGTCATGAGGGTGGGGTCCTCACAATGGGATTAGTACCCGTATAAGGACTGACCAGAGAGCTTGCTTTCTCTCTGCCATGTGAAGAGGTAGCAGGATGATGGCTGTTTGCGAGCCAGGAAGTGAGACGTCACCAGGAACCGAATAGGCCAGTACATTGGTCTGATGTTGAAGCCACCCAGTTTATGATATGTTGTTATAGCAGCCTGAGCAGACTAATAAACTTCCTTTCCATATAATCACATCTTCTTTTCTCTTGCCATAGTGTTCAGCTAGATCTCTAGTACATTGTTGACTGAAACTAGTAATGATAGGTACCTTCACTTTATTCCTGAATTTAAAAGAAACACTTTTAACTTTTTATCGTTACCACCATGCTTTCTATATGTTTCTATCAGGCACACTGTATTAAGTTAAGGAAGATTCCTTCAATTCTTGTTTTGCTAAGGTTGTCAGATTTTATCAACCACTTTATCTGCATCTATTAAGATGACCATATGATTTTTCTTAAAATATATTAATTTGTTAAATTATAGTAATAGATTTAAAATTTTCTAATCCTTTATCTCTTGGATAAACATATTTTATACATATTTTTCTGTTTTGATGGACTTGGTTTCTACTGTTTGGTTCAGGTAAGATTATTGAATCTATGTTTATTAATGAGATTATTCTGCAGTTTTATTTTTTCATCTTCTTGCTGGTTCTGATATCAAAGTTATAGTCATCTTATAAAATGAGTTGGGGGAGTATTACCTCTTTCTCTATTCTCTAGGTTGAATAAGACAGGTATTATTAGTTCCTTGAAACTTAGGTATAACTCATTTATAAAATTATCTGGACCTGTTACGAGATTTGAAACTACTGATTCAATCTCTTTAATAGTTATAGGAATATTCTAACTTCCAATTTCTTCTCAAGTTTGGTAATTTAGAATTTTTCTAGAAATATATCTATTTTGTCTCAGTTTTCAGATTTATTGGAATTAATTATTAACAATATTCTCTTATTAAATTTTAATCTATGCTGTATCCGCAGTTATATCCCTCTTTAATTTCTAGCATTTATTGTGTGTTCTTCCTCTAGTTTTTTTGATCAATTTCCCCCTAGGTTTGGTTACTTTATTAATCTTTTTCCAAGAAAAGTCTTTGGATATGTTGACTCTCTGTATTACATCTTTGTTTTTTATTTCATCTATCATCATCATTATGTTATTAGAGATTTTATAACTTAAAATATACCTAAAATTTATTGACAAATTGTCATTGACCAGGTACCATATCAAAATGCTTACATACATATCTCATATATAATTTCATTTTGTCCTTATGATGACTTTAGGAGGAAGATATTATCATATATATACATATATATACATATACATATATATATGTATATATATATTACAAATTAGGAAATTCTGTAAAAGTCATAGAGCCACTAAATCACAAAACTGGGATTCAAATCCAAGCCACATGTACTGTTATTCCTCCATTTTCTTTGAAGTAGAATTCAAAGAATAAAGACAATGTTTAACTCCAGGGAATAAATTAGTAAGCGCTGAAATTTCAGGTATGATGCGAAGCCACAGAAAATTTTTGTTGAATTTGGAATTGAAAGCTATAGTTGTTCATGGCTGTTTCCTTCAGCAGTACTTGTATGCTAACAGCAGCAGAGTGAGAGAGCCTACTTATTATCTAAGCCCTATCAAGGCATTTTATTTCCAGATGTGCCTGAGCCAAAAAAATAGCCAGACATATAATGGAGTGCTTCCTGTAAATTATCATAGTGTCCTGTAATGAATGATAATATTGTTTTAAATGTCAGTTTTTAAATCACTTGTTTAGAAGCAGTTCTCAAAGCATTTTCAAATGCTGCATCTAGTTCTCACACTTCTTACATCTTCAGCAGCCTGTAGGTAGACAGGACCATTTTTATTCCCCCCCTACAGAGGCAAATATGAGAAGTTAAATAACTTGCTCGAGGTTACATACAGAGTGAGAGGCAGAATGATTCTCTAATGCAGGCTTTCTGATTCCCAGCTTGTTCATTACTTTTTTATTCATGCCTCCCACATATGTTTATTTAAGACCCACTATATGTAAGGTACTGTGTTGGGCACTGTAGTATAATAGAACATTGTATAAATCATAAATATGAGACATCAATAAAACAATTATGATAAAATGCTACAAGGGAGATTCAAGTAAAGAGTTTTGAGAAATTTAGAGGAGGGAGAGAAGTTATTTTGGTGGAAGGAAGATGAGAATATAATATTTTTCTACTAAGCTCCAAATCGATCTCAAGAATTAATCAATATCAAAAACCAAGATAGAGTTTTGGGAGAATTTGCAATATAATATTACATTAAATGCAATACAATAAACATACCACAATATCAAAGAAAATTCTGGAAAGAAATGAGCAAAGTAGGTAGTGCAATGTGCTGTAATACTCCCCTCAGCAGGACTTAGGGAACTTTCCAAATTTTCATGGACCCATGGTAAGAACACCACTCTCATCATCAGATGACATAGGGTTCTATCCTATGATAACCCAAGAAAAAACATGTAAATCAAATCAATGACCCACCTTCCCCTAAGAAACCATTGGAACTAATGCCAGTGTGCTTCATTTACCTTAATCTCTTCCAGAAGTCCAAGAACCCATGTCATCAAAGAACACAAAGGAATACCTTCATATAGAAGGATTTGCGTCTCCTTATGATCTAAATCTTTCCACTCACTTATGTTCTGTCTCTGGCATAATCTTTGACATCCTTAGTCTGTCTTCTGAACACTCATCCCATTGTCTTATAACTTATCTAAAACCTGATTCTGCCCTTTATATCATGATCTTTAAAAAAGTCAAGGACAGTAGATTCCAACTATTTTCCCTAAAGCCCTCTGACGTTGTACCTACTTTTACTTAAACAGTGCCCATGCTGTGGACCCAAGACATCTCAGTTGGTGCCCTCCTCATTCATCATTGTTTTCTCAGATCTTTTATTTTAGATCTTCTCTCAAAACCCCAAATATTTTGAGCATATACCATTGGAGAGAACTACCTTCTCTTCTTCTTGCAATTGTTTCATGATCTTTCAGTCATACAGCTCATTGAAGCTTTTAGGACTTGGCTTACAATCTCTCTCTGTCACTATTGCTGCTATTGTTCTTGGTGATTTCAACAATTATGTAGATGATCCATTCAACAACCGGACATCTTTACTTGAAGTGATATCTTCCACCAATCCACTTTGGCTACTTACTTTCATAATTAAACTGTAGGCCTCATTACCTTCAACATCTCCAAATCTCAATTTCAAGCATTTTCTTTTAACAATCACTCCTAGCTTTCCAACATGTTTACTTCCGGTGCTCTAATCATATTTATTTGACTCCATTGGGAACTTCAGTTCATCGCCCACACCTCTCTTTCCTTTATATTGTACTTTTTCATATTCCTATCCTCTTTGACTAGACCAACTTCCATGCTCCATCACTCCCTTGCATGCACCCCAATCATCCTTTTACTCTTTCTATAAGAATCACCTGGCAAAATCACAACCCTGGTTAAATGAAAATTTCTGTGTCCTCTTTTCCTGCATCTGAGCAGAGTGGCCAGGGGGGAAAAAATCTATCACCATCTTGCATGGAGTCACTCTAAATTTACAACCTGAAATTTACAACCTGAATTTATAAAGCTGAAGTGGATCCTCCAATCTGCTCAGCCAATCTTCTTTCTGTCTCTAGTCAATTTCCTTTCCCACTCTTTGAGAGGCTTATTTCTCACCTTCTGTCTCTTCAGTCCCGTTCTTCCCTTCTCACTCATAACTGATGATCTCACTCTTTGTTTCACTGAGGAGTAGGAACAATCAGAAGAGAAAAATGTATCTTCCAACACCCATGTATCTTCTGCCTTCTCTCCTGGTAAGTGGGATAATCTTACTTGTTCCTATCAAATGCTTATGTACTGGGTCTCATCTCCTTTAACCTACTCAAGAAGTCTGGTCTTCCTCTTCTCTCCTGAATCATCAGTTTTATCCTTTCTACTGGGTCATTTCTATCAATAAACAGATATGGTGATGGTGGGAGATCTCTGGTTAGGGAGAATGCCTCATTCATCCTCCAGGAAAGGAAGACAAAGGATCTGATTGGTGAATAGAGGAGCTCAGCTGAGTCCCTTCTTCTCCTTTCCTCTTTAAGCTCCACCTGCCTAAAGAAAGCCCACATTTAATTCCTTCCTATAAAATTACAAGTTCCCCAGTAGGGAAGGTCTACCAGTTGCTCAGTGCCACCAGGACCTGGGCAGGTAAGTCTGCTTAATTCTCTGTAAAATATTATCAATAATATTTGACTAATTGATTTAAGTCCACCTATTCCAATAGTTTTGTCAGTAAAGAAGTAATACTTTGATGTTTGCCTGTTTCCTATCTCTCACAGATTCAGAATTTGGGCAGATATGAAGGGGGATATTCCCCTTCCTGATATTCCCTAGAACTTGTCTTTCTCCATCTCCGCCTGATTATTAGAAATGTCCTCCATTAAATTCAAACATCCCAAGGAATTTGCTCTAATTCATCATCAATTTGTCCTTTCTTCCTCTTACCTCTTCAGACGTTCAATCCCAACATACCACTAAAATTCTGTCAAGACCACTAGCAACTTACATCCTGCTAAGTCCGATGGACAATTCTGAACACTTGAATTACTCATCCTCTCAACCTCATTTGCCACAGCTGATCACTCTATTTTTCATAAAGTGCTTTTTAAAAAAATTTCCTCTTGGCTTTTTTTTACTCATAAACCACTGAGGTAGGTTTTTATCCTACTTAATTGGCTAGGTCACTGGCCAGTTCATTTTCATTCTTCATTTTCTTTCTCCCACCAGCCCATGGAAACTTTCAAGGTGCCATTCCCGCATCGTTCTTAGCCCTCCTGCACCCCATTTCCCCCACCATCAGCACACAAGCTGGCATAGGCACTCTGTGACATGTGTAATGACCTTTCTTTTTCTTTTTTTCAGAAACTCCTCTTCATTCTCATTGTTGTAACAGAAGGCATTTTTTCAGCCCCAAATGAAATCTGATTTCCCTCTAAAGATGTCATTTTATTTGTAGCTATTTTGCACACCCTATGTGTACTTCAGGATGGAGAGGGAATAGTAGCATTCTTTTAGTTTGTCATTGCTGTTTTCAGACCACTGCTTTCCCCACACTTTGTAAAATATCCTCCATTGAAGATCACTCTTACCTTACCACTCTCATTTTGGCTCTCTATCATCCTCCAGGTGTCTCACCCTCCTTCATTGGTACCAAACTCTCTTTAACTTGTCTTCTTGCTACTTTTCCAATTCACAGGCAAACTGCCTCAGGGCCTTTGCTAATGCGGTTCCCTTTTCCTGAATCACCATCCACCTAGATTTCTACATGGCTTTCAGTTAATTTCCATCTTCTCAGTGAGGCCTTCTCTGACATTCATTTTTAAACTGTAAGCTTCCCAATTTAACATTCTCTATCTCTTATCTATTCTTTGGTTTTTTTCAAAACTCTTCTTCTATGTGACATAATAAGTCTTTTATTTATTTGCTTATGTCTGTTTCTCTCATTAGAACAAAAATATAAGCTCCATGGAGACAGTAATTTTGTCTGTATTCTTTCTTTAAAACAGTCCTACTGGGGCGCCTGGGTGGCGCAGTCGGTTAAGCGTCCGACTTCAGCCAGGTCACGATCTCGCCGTCCGGTCCGGGAGTTCGAGCCCCGCATCAGGCTCTGGGCTGATGGCTCGGAGCCTGGAGCCTGTTTCCGATTCTGTGTCTCCCTCTCTCTATGCCCCTCCCCCGTTCATGCTCTGTCTCTCTCTGTCCCAAAAATAAATAAACATTGAAAAAAAATTAATAAAAAAATTAATAAAAAAAATAAATAAAACAGTCCTACTTCATATAAGCTTACATGAACTTATATAACACTCGTACTTCATATAAGCCCTGGTATATTTGTTTAACAAATATCTAAGTGAGCAAATGATTGAATCCTCCTGGATGGACTCAGTATACATCTAAGTGGCCCATTCGATGCTTTGCCTGGGTCTCTTGAACTCCATGGCTGTCACCTGACTCAGCTTCAGTCACCACTTGCCAACTTGCTCTGTCTTAGAGTCCATGACCTCTTATTCTCACAGTTCTCTCTGTCTTTAAATCTTTATCTCTTTCCAGGTGCATAACCTTTTTGGAGAGCATTTTGGCAGCACATGTAAAGAAATCTAAAATAAATTGACCCTTAAATTCTCTTTATAAAAGTATGTTTTAAGAAAAGAATCAAAGAATCTGAGAAAAAGAGAAAAAAACATATGCAAATCTGTCCATCTCAAATTTTAATTAGAAACAGATACACATATATTTATTAATTGAAGGGTATTACATATAGTCAATAAACATGATTAGATATGTAGTTAGTAACGTTTATTTTTGAGAGGGAGACAGAGTGTGAGTGGGTGAGGGTCAGAGAGGAGGGAGACACAGAATCCGAAGCAGGCTCCAGGCTCTGAGCTGTCAGCACAGAACCCGATGAGGGGCTTGAACTCATGAACTGCGAGATCATGACCTGAGCTGAAGTCAGACACTTAACCTACTGAGCCACCCAGGCGCCCCTAGATATGTAGTTATTCGCATAGGAAAGTATTTATTATTTTAAGAAAGGTAAAAAAAAAATCCCAGGTTAAAAGATAGTAAGTATGTTATTATCCCATTTTTACTGTCTATGAAATTATACATAGTAAGTAGCGTATACATATAAATCAGTTTACATAGAGGTAGGGTCTTTTTTTTTTTTTTAACGTTTATTTTTTTGGGACAGAGAGAGACAGAGCATGAACGGGGGAGGGGCAGAGAGAGAGGGAGACACAGAATCAGAAACAGGGTCCAGGCTCTGAGCCATCAGCCCAGAGCCCGACGCGGGGCTCGAACTCACGGACCGCGAGATCGTGACCTGGCTGAAGTCGGACGCTTAACCGACTGCGCCACCCAGGCGCCCCAGAGGTAGGGTCTTAAAATGTGATATATTTTAAGATTCTTCTTTCTGGGATTCAGGTTGGTAGAAGCAGTGAAAGTAGGGGTTCTGGGTGAGAACTAAGTTTGGAAATAAGAACACAAATAAGAAAGGAAAAGATTGATAGGGCTGATTATATATAAACTTCTCTATGTTCATCTAGATAGCAGTTTCATGTATATGTATATGAAACTGGGAAACATTTTCAGTAAATATGACATGATTATATAAATATATCATTCAAATTAGATAAAAAAAGCACTAAGCCAGAAGTAAGTAACACATATGAATAGCCAATTTTTTAAGAGGAAACATAACTGGAAAAAATCATGAAAGAATATTAAAGCTTACTAGAAATCAAATGTCAGCTAAAATTACAATAATGTTATCTCCTCATTAAATTAGTATATTGGAAGAATATAAGTGTAATTAGGTAACATGTACATATGTGTGTAAGTATAAGCATGTATATACATGTATATCTGAATACACATACACACATGTATTCTCTACCCTACTAGGTTATAAAAGTTTCATGAGGGATGAAACTACTTCTGTGTGATTGACTGCTTTTATCCTGAGCACTCAGCTCAGTGATTGTAACTTACTAAGTGTTTAATAAATATCTGTTGAATGTAAAATGCCAATGAAGTCATGGTAAAACTGATGTATATTTTGTACTATTATGTCTTGCTAGTTTATAAGGCCATTTTAGAATTATTAGTGTTTTACATCTTTTTAACTTTGCTGGCTTCTAAGCATAATCAAATGTGTATATTGATGCTTCTTAAAAATGTCTAATTATTCTGTTTATAGTTCATTTTTAATGTTTTTCTTTCTGTTCTCTAGCAATGTAATCTACTTATTTTACATCATGTTTTAGTGCAACTTACAAGAGAAATCACATGCCAGAGAAAATTGCATTGTAAATGTAAAAATGTAAATCAAATAAAAATCCCATTGCGAGTCTCTGGTGAAGCCATCTCTAACATTGATTACAGGACAAAATATAGCCGAAACAACCACCGCCTTATTAAGCACACTATAAAATACACTTTTTAAGAACTGCAAAAGGTCAAGGTCTTTCTCTTTCTCTTTTTCAAATCAAGTTGGGTGAACAATAGTGTATTAGAATGAAAAAGTTTTAAGATTAATCTCTTTACTATGGGATTGAAAACCGTGGAATATTTCCAACACACATAACTCTAAAAGTACTAGTTTTTAGAGTACTGATATTTGACTGATTTGGGTTGAAAATATGCATAGATATATTGCAGTTCTTTTGAGAATTGAATGACAGGGCAGATTTTGGAGAGAAAGCTACAGAGTGGGCATTTGGATGTTGTGACCTAGGAGCCCCATTTGTGTTACAACACACCTTTGAAATTCTGTAAGAAAGTAAAGCTGGAGAAATACTTCCAAAATGTGACTTCTTGGGCATTTTTTGACATCATAAACTTTCCACTGACCTCACCTTCCTCCTTCACAATAAGAAAGAAAGTTGTTTCCTAATTCCCAACAGCTACCTATTGTTTTTGAAGAGCAGATTGGTGTAAGTGAGAAAAACACAGGACTAGGATTTAGGAAAACAGAATTCAAATCCCATTTCTGTCATATTTAACCTCAGACTAGTCATGAAGTTACTCTAAAACTTAGACTGTCATTGAAATATTGAATCTCAGATTACTCATCTATGGACTACAACTAATAGTATTAGTTCCAGCTACCTCCTGAGGGTATTATAAAGTTACATGATGGTGATGTTAGTTCAGGTAATATGTACATTGTATTCTTCTTCTTTCTAAACCTTTATTCACTCTTATCCACTGGATTTTAGATTTGACCTCAAAGGCAGATTCTCCTCAACAAACTAGCAATCATCATTTACCCATTAGTTAGAAATAACATAGACATCCAGTTTCCTTGTAAGTGTGTGTGGAGATTGTATCACGGAAGGACTGAAAGTTTTAATTCATAGGGCAGATAGAAGTCATTTTGAAATAGAAAGCATTGTTCAAAATAAGACTTAAAGGCCTTCCCTGGTTGATGTTTTCTGTTTTCTCCATGCACCTCTCAACAATGTGCTCAGTGATTCTCTAAATGATGTCTACAGCCTTGGCCCTTCCCTCAGCTTTGGACCTCAATACATCTGGCCATCTTGTAGATACCTGCAACTGCACATTCTCCATCTGAGCTCATCAGTTCCTGTGTGCATTTCCTCCAAACCCCAGTCTCAGTCTTTGGACAAAACACTCTAGCCACCACCAGTGCCAGAAACCAACATTATCTTGTATTTCAATACTTCTCAACACTCACATTTCATGATCGACCAGCGCTGTTAATATTTTCTTAACTGTCTTTCCAAATAGCCCTCTCCCCTCTTCTTCACTGCCTCTTCCCTATTTTAGATTCTCATCATTCCTATCCATTGAATTAACCACCTAGCCATATTTCTCCTCCTACTATTCATTTTCCATCCTGCTATCACAGTGCTCTTTCTAAAAAAATACATTATTCTGCTTTAAGCATTCAGGGATGCACCACTATCTAGAAAGTCCAAATGTTTTAATATGGCTTTCAAAACACTCAAACCTTCCAGTTAGGCTTCCTCCTGGCCACTCTGCCCCTCCTGCCAGCCTCGATTATACCATGCTTTAACCTCCCTGGCTTCTTCTGCCCTCTGCCTTCCTGGAGTGCCTTGTACACTAACCCCAGACCTTTGCTCATGCTGTTCTCTGGGTCTGTTTCTTCCCTGACTGAAATGTCATCTCTTTTGAAAAGCAAGACCCACCTGCACTCTTTAGTCCCCAACCCTAGGCTCTGTTTCTTGGATATGCAAACTTTGGTTCCCCTCCCTTGTGATCCTGTAGTATGTCGATTACCTTTATCCTAGGGTTTAAGGGTTAGCACCCTTGTTTATCTCTATGTTTATCTCAATACAAGACTCTGGGCTCCCAATGGCATGGGTTGCTTCTTATTCATCTCCATATATCTAGCAATTGGCTAAAATGCTTTGGTTGTATTAGGTGTTTAGTACATGTCTGAATGATGAAGGAGAGGACAATGCATGAAGAGATCCTGGGCAGCCAAGCCAGCCTGGAAGTCCTGAGTGACATGGACAGTAACAGAATAGGGAGACAAGGAGAATGGGAAAATACTGATAGTGAACTTGGCTTACTTCACACTTGGGTCTTGAAATTCATAGAAGAAGCCAAGCCCAGATTCTGAGAGAAAGTATCAATACAACCTTCCCCCTTTCTTGACTCGCATGCAAAGTCCCCATGCATAGCGGGTCTTCTCAGCAAGGCGCCTCCAACATTTGCCCCTCTAATAGATAATGATACCAGGAAGCTAAAAACACTCCCAGGGAGATGCTGGGACTCTCCCTGCCAGGGAGCTTGCCTCAGGATGAGCCCCCTGACTGCCAGATAAAAATAGAGGAATCTCAACTTCTGTGTTTTCTCACTGCATTCACAGATCTCCTAGGTAGGGCCTGTATCTTTTCATCTCCGTGCAGGTCCACACCTCTGTCTGGCATTGACACGCCAGCCACCCGGGTGAGCTGTCAGCCTCAAGCTCCAAGGAGTCACACCTTAGTTGCAAAACTTGAATGAACTCCGCCCAAGCACTGTCCCTAGGGCAGATGTTCTTAATTCCCTCTGACAGATGCAGGGAGATTATGGAGGGACCTGGTAGAGGAGATGGAGCGCTAGCAGTAATTCTCCTTTAAATAGACAACAAAGCCAGGTCCAAGTTCAAGGTGGGTGCATCTCTGCTCACAGCTCTAACTTTTGCTGCCTTCGTCCTAGGGGGGAGGATTCTGAAAGGAGAGTCGGTAAGGCACTCTCAAACAGGAATTACTCGAGGCATAGAGAATTTTCCTTTCTCATTATAACCAGAAGAATAAAAATTCTGGGCGTCAGTGATTCCATCAGGAAAGAACGGCTTCCGGGTTATAGATAAGGCCCTTGGAGCAGCCGGGAGAGGCAGCGCACGAGGCGCTGAGCATCACCCCCAGTTCACTCAAGGCCCCTTCTGCCTGCTCACACACCGCAGGCTGCTAGCGATCATTTATACCACTTCTGGGCACCTTCCCAGGGTGTTGCACAAGGAACTCATCACTCTCTCTCTGTGATGCCAGGCTTCAGAGTTCCAGAAAACTTTGTAATCACTTCTCCTTCTCATTGTGCATCATCTATTGTTCCAAGATACCCCCAGACCAAAGGAGGCCAAAGAAATATTGGCCACCAAAGGCTCCTAGAGAAAAAGCAAAGCACACGGACCCAGCCTGCTCACTTAGACTGATTGAGATTAGTCTCACAAGGAGCCTCTCTGTCTCTGTCCTTCTCTCTTCTCTCTGTCTCTCTCCCACCCTCTCTCCCTCTCTTGTCTCTCCCCTCTGGGTCAGACAATTGAATCTTAGCAGTGGCCTTTACTGGGATTATTTGTTCTTTTCTATAGGGTTCCAAGCCCAACCCACAAGTCTGGGCCAAATCCACGCTCTTAGCAACCGCTGGGGCCTTGTTAAACTGGTGCATCGTTCCTTGGATTACTTCCCAGGACCTTTTGAACACACTTCTCTCCCTGGGCCCCCTCAATCTCTCAAGTCCCTCTTCAGTACTCTCTCCTCTTCTCTCTCTTGGCCACTTTTAAACGCCAGCTGCTGACTTCCTGGCCACCCACCACAGCTCATTTTCCTAGGTTTATCTCATCCTTTTCCTTGATCCGCTTTCTTTTAAGGATCTCTCCCCCTTTAGGGACTCACTACCCAAGTATATCCGATTGCCATTTCCTTGCTTTTTGTCCCCTGGCTTCAACCACTGATGACACATCACATCTATTGTCTTGTCTAAAGACTTTAAAGTCAGTTCTTTTTGTCAACCGAGAGAATCAGAGTATATTTCCAATGAGTATAGAATTGGAAAAGATGGTGATTTTCATTATAATCTTTTGTTGTTGTTTTTAAAAGTTTGCCTTGTACTATTTGATCCTTTTCTGAGGTAGTTTAGCAGGGCATGGGAACTGTAATACAGAAAAGTCTGTTTTTCATTATATTCAGATATAATTTAATTTATGATTAGTAAGTGTTAAATAGGAGAAAACCATAGATTTCCTTACAATGCTCTGACTCCATAAGAAAATTTGATAAACCACATAATGGAATAATGTTCCGATTTTATTTTGCATGTATTATTTTTTCCATATTTGTTGTTTTATTACTTTTTTTTTTTAAACTAAGCTTTGTGTTTCCTGGCTCCTTGTCTTGTCTCTGTCATTTCCTTCTTGGCAGATATAAAGGTTGAGAAGCCATTATCAGCGGATTGCATGACTTACATAATACCTCCTATGGTTTTTGTGACAGGATAGACACTAAATGGAGGAATACTCTTAAAATTCCACAAACTTTTTTTCCATATAAATGTATAATGAAGGAAGAGTGAAAGAGAGTCTCTTATACAAAGAGAGCTGTGTGCCCAGAGTTGTATCTAAGATGTTTCCTTAGTGCTTAATATAGACTGTCACCTGCCTTTTGATGAACTGTTTACAAGAAAGCTTTCTCTTGAAGTAAACCTTAAAAGTGGTATTATGGAGATGAAGAAAAAATAGGAAAACAAGCATGGTTCAAGAGTGTGCGTCCTGGACACATTCAGAGGATGAAAAACTTGTGATGATTTAAAGCATATATTTAAAAAAATTTTTTTTTAATGTTTATTCATTTTTGAGAGATAGAGACAGAGTGCGAGTAGGGGAGGGGCAGAGAAAGAGGGAGACACAGAATCCAAAGCAAGTTCCAGCTCCGAGCTATCAGCACAAAGCCCGACATGGGGCTTGAACCCACAAACTGTGAGATCATGACCTGAGCCAAAGTTGGACACTTAACTGACTGAGCCACCCAGGTGCCCCTGAAGTATATATTTTTAAATACACAGCTAATATATGCCTATTACAGAAAATATTGAGAGTAAGGAAAGAAAGAAAAATAATCGTCCAGAATCTATACTTCCTCTAAAAGTAGACAAAAAATATGCCTATTTTCATTTTGGATTTTGCTGTATTTTCTTCCTATCTTTTTTTCTGAGGATAAATTTTTGTGTAGTTAAAAAACTGTTTCTAAATGGTTTATGCAGCTCATTAATCCATTAATTTTTTTTAATGTTTATTTATTTTTGAGAGAGAGAGAGAGAGAGAGAGAGAGAGAGAGAGAGAGAGAGAGAGACAGACTGTGAGCAGGTGAGGGGCAGAGAGAGAGGGAGACACAGAATCCGAAGCTATCAGCACAGAGCCCAACATGGGGTTCAAACTCACAAACTGTGAGATCGTGACCTGAGCCACGTCGGGCGCTTAACCAACTGAGCCACCCAGGTGTGCCTCATTAATCCATTTTTAAAAACCTATTCTATTATTAAACATTCTCATATCTGTAACAGCTGCATAAAATTCTTCCATCAAACAACTGTGCCTTCATTTACTCAATCACTATACTCTTCGGAACACTTATTTCCAAAGCAGAATGATAAGCATCTTTGTGCATAAATCTTCACATAAAATTTCAAATTATTTTCCTCACGATAGATTCCTAAAGGTGTGTAAACTGAGCCAAAGGGCTGGAACATTTGTAAGACTCTTGACATATTTTGACAAATTGCTTTTCCAGAGGGTGGTACCAATTTACACTCCCATCAGTGGTGTCTGAATGTATCTCACCTCACCAGGAATGAATAAGCTAATTTTCAAAATCTTTGCTAATTGGATCAGTAAGAAATGGCATTTCTTTTTGACTTTACTTGTATTACTTTATTTCTAGAGATATTTAAGGTTTTTTCATCTTTACCTTCAAGATAGCAAACAAGATTTTTTTTCTTAGAAAATCATGTGCATATTGAGAATCTTGTTAGCCTCTCTTAATGTTCTGCAAGTGTTGATAATGGTTTCAATGGATAATGGAAAGGTCTTTCAAATAGAAACAGTAACTGTTAAGTAAACCTATGCTGATAGAAGTAGAAGCATTAGCAAGAGTATTTATGCTTAAGAAATGCCCTGCTTGGGATGGAACTGAAGAATGGGTTCAGTCTCTCCATGTGTCTTAAGTCAGTTCTCCAGACTCAACCCCAGAGGATTAATGTGAAAGTGATTTATTAGGAAATGTTTCCAAGAAAATGCAGGGGGGCAGCAGGGAAGTGGGCTTGGGACAGGAAAGAAGCAAAGCTAGTGTGAGATATCAAGCTAGGTCAAATGGAAGGTAACCATGGCAGGGGCTTTCAGGATTGCCCTGGAGTCATACTCAGCGTCACCCAGTCAGGGACCTAGGGAGCTGGAGCATTTATTTATTCCTCCCCATCGTCATTTGTTGTTTAAGGTGCTCATAAAGAGCACATGGACTCTTTCAGGCACTGCTTACTTTCCACCCTCCGTACATGCAGGCAAAGTGGGTTCCAGCAGCTGGAGGGCAGCCTCCTGACAAAGAGACTCAGGTTCTGGCTACTGGAAGTGGAAACACACTGAAAGCAGTTGTGTGCAGAAATGTTAGAAGGACTTGAGGGTGTGGGGGGAGCACCGGCAGCATCCCCACACCGGGCATCCTGGGACTAAATGTCACGGATAACAACTCCCATGACCACCTTAGGCAAAGTCTGTCACTGCCTGTTCAATGCAAATGGACCTATGTTTTCATGGAATAGTGACTCCTAAAAGGTGGACAAGAAGCAATGAGGGAAAATCTTGTTCTTATCTGTGTATGTGTTGGGGGTGGGGGTAACTTGAAAATGTAAAAAAAAAAAAAAGTGAAAGAAGACTCTAAGGGGGGTGGAGGGAAAACTGAAAGGAGGGGAAAGCTGGCTGCAAAAAAAGAAGCAGGATCTGAAGGGGATTGACTGAGGGATGGATCCGGATGCTGGGTGGTAGAGAATTTCAGGTAGAGCAACTGCATCGGAATTTGGCATAGGCCATGCCACGGGGGCTGGGCCAGGGTTTGGAGATCTCTGTAGGTGATACTGTCCGACTTTGAAAGAAAAATATAGACATTGACTTAAGACACCAAATAATGGGTATATTTGGAACATCTATGAAAATATTTGAATATTTTGAGTATTCAAATGCTGATATTTTGTTAGATTTACTGTAAGAGATAGATCCCCTAACATAGTAAATAACTGGATACGATAGCGGGGAGGGAAAACAAGGGAGAGGGGAGTTCTTGAGATCGGCCACTCAAACTTCACTTCACCCTCCTTCTGTTTGAATAGATTGGAAATCTAAAATAACGAAGTCTATGGAACAAAACAAAATGCATCTACCAGAACCCAAAACATCTACTGGGATCTTTTGAACCGGAGCCCTAGATAATGAATGCATTTGCTCTGATGAGATGCCATTGTGTGACTTAGAACCACCAAACTGGCTTCAGGTTGTGTGTTAGGAAGATTGTAGTTTTTCTGCAGCAACTTCTGGAATTTACTTTCCAGCTTCCAGGGTGTCAAGCATCTTGGTGCTAGCAGCGGCTCTCTTGCTTTGACTATCTGACACGTGGGTAACATTTTTAGGTGTCCTCTCTAGGTGTCAAGGTGTCTAGAAGCTGCTGTGGAAGGGGCTGCAGCTCTGAGCTCCAGCCAGTATGGTTCCAACAGCAGCCCCAGGCCTGCATTTTATTCAGAAATCATTTCTAAAGGCTCAGTCTGGACTTGCTTCTTTTTCCAGTGAACATGTAAGCATCCAATTACCTCAAATAGATACCTACTGATAAAAGAGTATCAATCCAGAAGTTATTATGTGGACAGAGCAAGATAAACATCCATGGGATAGGAGGTATCCTGGAGTGGCATTAGAGCTCATGTGGGGTGAGGAGGATGGTGGCATTGGTGGTTGGGTGTGGGCCATCAAAGCCAAGCAAAATGAGGAGTGTGTCCAAGCATGGAGATGCCATCAGAGCTTCAATGAGGTGACGAAGGCACACACCCCGAGAACGGTGAAGATATTGTCTCTGTGTGCGCATGGCTAGGGTGTGAGGAGCCAGGGCAAGGTACTGGAGCCCAGAGTGAGAAGAGCATCCATGGAGGCCAACAGAATTGGCAGTGGCCTGATCTGGGGTGATTGGAGCATGAAAAGATGAGAAGGACATCTGTGAGAGTGTACGTGAATGTATGTGTGGGGGGAGAGGGGTGGGCAGCCACCTATACGGTTTCAGAGCCTGAAGGGATAAAGAGGGCATCTGTGAAGCAGGGGAGAATAAATCCAGCAGCGACAGAATGCTGGACACAGAGATGTGAAGCAAAGAAGTAAATATTTTAAAGGTGATGGAAGCAAGATTTCTCACTGTCAGGGAGTTAAAATCTGAAAAGGAAGAAAACTAGAATGAACCCTATGGTAATAAGTTGGAATTGGAGATAATGATGTGAAGTCATAGTTTTTGATACATAGATCAATCAATTGATAGATATGGATGTAAATGTCTGTATGGCAAGCATATATTCTCTAACTGTATCCCTGGAGACAGTCTGGGAGCAGTGACACTCCAATAGCAATACACACATCAAACACCGGATCTTAGTAACTAAATGCCATTCTCCACTCAAAAAGATCCCTGAAGAATCCCCAGAGATGGGGCAAAGAAAACAGAGGTAATCCTGGAACATTGCATAGTGCCAGAAAGTAGTGATGTGGTCTTTGAATGATGAGGGCATGTCAAAGAAACTAGCTTGAGGAAATCCCATTGACCAAATCTGGGACAATTTGAGCATCAAAACAAATAACGATTGTAATGGATTCTAAACCATTGAATAGAATCAGCATCCATTACTCCATGCGGATATCAATACACAAATAAATAGGTTGAAAGTTTGATAAGAAATGGAACATTTTGTCAAGTTTCAAAGTACCTCTCTACAAAACACTCAGTAATACAAAGAAGAAACTTTACAGTGGAGAAGTTGGCAGATGCCACCTTAATCAACTGATCAAAGTCAGCATCATCAGTGATGGGACAAATTGAAATCATGTGCCACCTAATAGGACACAGTAAAAAGAACTCAGCAGCACCTCAGTGGCATTCCTGCCAAAGATGCATAATATAAATATAATCATGAGGAATCATCTGACAACTCCACATTGAGGGACAATCTATAAAATAACTGGTCTGTAATTAAAAAATGTCCAGGTTATGAAAGACTGAAAGGCTCTTTCATGTTAAAGAACACTAACGAGACAGGATAACTAAATGCAACTTGTGATTTTAGAGACTGGTTTATTTTGCTATAAAGGACATTATTGTCACAGCAGGTGAGACTTGAATGGGCCTCAGAATTAAATGTGCATCAATGTTACTTTCCCTGTTTTGATGGTTGTAGTGAGTTATGTGGGAGAATCAGTCCTTGTTTGTAGGAACAGTACATGAAAGCATTCAGGAGTGATGGGGCATCATGTTAACAAGTTACTCTTCAGTGGTTCAGAAAAAATGTTCTTGTACTATTCTTGCAATTTTTTTTGTACATGTGAGATTGTTTCTCTCTCTCTCTCTCTCTCTCTCTCTCTCTCTCTCTCTCACACACACACACACACACACACATACACACACACACACACACACACACACACACACACACACACACACAGCTGTTTTAGCCTAGCTCTGTTAGCCACAGCTAGCATAGAGCTCCCATTTGTTAGGGGGTCTCTGGAATGATGAGACAACATAGAACTGGGAAGTGGGTGGGGCCTTGGTTCCAGCTAGTGAAGCCCACTGGGTCAGATTGGTGGAGTTGTCTGTGATGGCTCTGATGGCTAAACCAATGTCCTGTCATTGTTGGTCATCATGTCCCAGTCCATGGGGGGGTCGGGGAGCAGGCTCCCTCATCCTTGGCACCCTGGGCTGTTCTAGGTGCAGTGCAGAGCACACAGAGTCCACTCACAATCTTGACACATGTCCTGCCATGCAGGTGTCTGACACCTGAAGGGAATGAGCCTCCATAATTCCTATTTTACTCATTCTTTCTTTGCACATGACCTACACTGCAACAACTCTAGTTCACATTCTCTTCCTCCCCATGGCTCTTGATCTTTTGCCTCCCCTCCCACCTGCAGCCTTAGTCTCCTCCTTTGGTGTACTTCTGTTCCTCCTTGCTCTAGAAACACATCTGGTCATCAGTCAGGTGTTAGTCAAAGAGATCAGCCTTCCTGCTGGGAGTGTGTCTTCCTGCCGAGGAAAACCAGGACAAACGGCTCTTCTGGAAGAGGTCCATGGGAGCACATAGCCCAATTCATCATTTCACAGATGAGGAAACTGAGGCTTACAGAGGTTGTGTGATATTCTAGTGGTTACAGAGCCCACTGGTGATAGAGCCAGGAGCAAAGCCCAGCTTTCAGTCTCTCGGTTCGGTGTAATGATACAGGCTACCTTGGGTTACAGATGGTGGCAGCAGAATTGAAAACATAAAAATGGAAAAATAGAGAAAATATCTTATGGAAGGCAGAGGATTTATGTGCAAAACTTATCAGTTTGATTTGGAAAGGAATGAGGAGTCACAAAAAAGAGATGATGTGTTTGAGGTGCATTATTTGGTATTGATTTAACTCAGGGTTTCTCAACTGTGGTACTATTGATGTTTGGGCTGGACAATTCTTTCTTGTGGGGTTTCCCTGTGCACTGTAGGATGTATAGCAGTCTCCCTGCCTCTCCTGCTAGATGCGTAGCACCTCCCCAGTTAGGACTATGAAATGTCTCCAATAGGGACGCCTGGTTGGTTCACTCGGTAGAGTGCATGACTCTTGATCTCAGGGTCATGAGATCGAGCCCCACGTTGGGGACAGAGCTTATTTAGAAAAACGTGTCTCCAACCTTGCCAAGTGTCCACTGGAGAAAAAATGGCCTCTAGTTGAGAAACATGGGTTTAATGGATAGATTAGAACCAAGATGTCCTGGAGAAAGAAAGCCAACAGGAGGTCAGGAGGGTTTCAAGTCACTGAGCCAGTGCAACTAGTGGTTACGCTGTCCTCTGGAGGTAGACCCCTTGTCTTAAGTCAAGACCAAACCACTTACCAGCTGTGTGGCTTCCCTTGGGTTTTCTAAAATGGGGGGTTATGTAAATACCTATCTTTTGGGGTTGTCATCAAATAATATCTATAAAACACTGAGAGCAGGGCTTGGCAAAAGGGTAGATGTTTGTTGTGCGACGAGAAAAGAGGCAAGCCTTACAGCAGGGTCAGTGTCGTGTGTGCCTCGTACTAGGTGCCCTGAGCAAAACATCTAGACCATTCTAAATGGTCTGTTGACAATTGTATTTGTTCTATAAAGACTTGGTGACTGACTGATAAATTAGACATGTGGGCATTTTAGAGTTTTTATTGAAGAGCTGAGACACGTCCACTTTTACTAAACTTCAGGTAATGTGGAAATATATGAATCAAAGGAAAGAAATCAAGTCAGATGCCTCATTTCTGTTTCAAATACAAAAACAGGTATGGCTGTAAATATTTACTTAGAATGAGAAATGAAATCACAGCAAATGCCTGGAGCTCTGGCAATGAGGGACCCTTTTTCCTGTGATCTCTTCAGAGAGTTTACTAGGAATGCTTACATAGAAATAGTACCTAATGCCGTCTGTCTGCCTTCCCCTTGCCACCTAGAACACTCTACAACTCCCAGCATCCTGGGGGGCCCATGCCAATGAAGAGCCTTGAAACATCAACTTTATTAACCCCGGGCTCAATCCGCCGCTAATCACAGTATGAAAATCCCAGCTGATTGCGCAATTGTGTCTTTGCAGCACTCTGTGTCTTTGTTCCTGGGTCCTCTGGAAATATTCTGTGGGAATGAAAAATCCCTTGGTGATAGCCACAGCAGGGCCGAGCTCCAGTGGCCTACAACATTCAACTGGTGCTCGTGAAAACACTCCAGCCATGGGTATGTGCACGGGTATCACTTGGCTGCTGTTTGCTTTTCACATTTAGTATTGTTTCTTGTGCCAGAGGTATGCACTTATTTTATTTTCCCAGCCTGAAGATTTGTGATTCTCCCACCAAGAGGCTTGTTTCCCTCTCACAGCCTTCCTTTAAGTAATAATGGTGATAATCCTCTGCATTTATAGGACTGTGTACCTTTCAAAGCAGTTTTCATATACATTCATTTGCTTGGACTATTATTTTTGCCTCAGAAATAGCTATTAGCTCTATATAGAATTTCTAATTTCATCCTAAAACCCCGTGATCCTTCCAGTTTGCTCTTTTAACAATGTTATATGTTGTTCAGTTCACAAGGTTCAATCTTAATTAAACCAAGTTCAGGATACAAGCGGAAATGACTAGCAGCGAGGGGCAGATTACTAACACTCTATGGCACATTCATTCTAAATTTAGACAATATCCTTAGAGTCTTCCGAATTGAATCAGAACCTTATAATTAATATTTCCTGTCCTTCCTCCCTGTGTGAAATTGTCAGTCCTAGTGGTACTTCACAGTACTTGCAAGTGTTTATTCTTTACAGATTTATGTTGCTATATGTGAACTGAAAATAGCAAGATGTGCTTTTCATTTTTCCCCAAAGAGACGATGAAAAAATAAAATCCAAACAATACCTGCATAATTGCATGTAAATATATTGATCCTTACCTCAAAGTCCCTAGTTTAAAAAGTCTTATTTTTAAAGTTAAAATATTTTGATGTGTGTGAATCCAAATCCTATTACAGCAATATATGTGCATATGAACACACACGTGTGTATAGAATTAAGGATTTTTATTTATTTTTTTAAAGTTCATTTTATTTATTTTGAGAAAGAGATAGAGAGCAAGCAGGGGAGGGGCAGAGAGAGAGGGAGAGAGAAATCCCAAGCAGACTCCATGCTGTCAGCGCGGAGCCCAATGTGGGGCTCGAACTCACGAACCGTGAGATCAGGACCTGAGCTGAAATCAATAGTTGGACACTTAATCGACTGAGCTACTAGAATTAAGGCGCCCAGAATTAAGGCGCCCCTAGAATTAAGAAGTTTTAGGGGCGTCTGGGTGGCTCAGTCAGTTAAGCGTCCAACTTTGGCTCAGGTCATGATCTTGTGGTTCGTGAGTTTGAGCCCCGCATCTGGCTCTGTGCTGACAAGCTCATGGCCTGGAGCCTGCTTCGGATTCTGTGTCTCCCTCTCTCTGCCCTTTCCCCACTCACACTCTGTCTCTCTCTCCCTCTCAAAAATAAATAAACATTAAAAAAATTAAAAAAAAATAATGTTGCGTTATAGTAACTGAGACAACAATTCAGCTAGCAGTGTTTTTTTTGTTTTTTTTTGTTTTCTCTTTTTCTGTGAAAACCATTTTGATGAACTAACAACAGCTGAAACTGTAATGAATCTAGAGCTCTACCAGAAGCCAAAAGCTGACTCAATCCATTCGTAGTTAAATGATCTAATCCCTGGTCAATAGTGGGCAACATGAAGCCATAGTTAAATGAACAACATAGCAGAATATCACCCTTGGGGAGTTATGTCATTTGAGATGAGATAGATATCTCTTTGACTGGTATGTCTCCAACCATATATGCATCAAAGACCTGTGCATATCTATCCTGGTCATTTGGTATCAGAGAGGGTGGTCAGGCCTTACAGAATTATGAACATCTGTAGTTCTCTCCATGTGAGTTCAGTCCACATAACCTACTGGTTAACAACTTCCCAAAGAGATCTTTGGTGTCCTTGTAGACCAGTGGTGGTATCATCACTGGGAGGCTTGTTGGAAATGCAGAATCTTGAAACTGGACCTCTTGCATCAGAACGTGTATTTTAACATGAGTCATATTTAACATGACTCAAATATACTTTAACATTTGGGGACTATTGCTTTTGTGGTCTGTTACACCTTCCTTTGGGCTCTATCTTGTAAATCTGTGTCACAGAAAAAGCCTTTGAACTAATTGATCTCTTGTCACCACTCTTACTCCACTTGGATTTCTGTCTTCATTCGGCTACCGTGTGCATTTCTAAGGCAAAACTCAGACGGTACAGGAAGGGCACTTCCAATCCTCCAAGGTTTTCCTTTGGCCCTCAGAACTGAGTCCTGACTTCTCAGCCCTTTCTGGTCTACTCCTCATGTATAATTCCAGATATGCTTCTTAACATCTCCATGGGATGTGAGAGTGATTTAGTCAGGGACAGGAATAGCTACTCTAAATTAGAAGGCCAGAGAAGAAAGACTTCTAGAGGAGGTGATTGTTCAGCTGAGACCCAAGTGACAAAAGCCCACTGGCCCAAACCATGCCTCCTTGTACCATTACCATTACCTGTATACCCAGAGGAATGTGGTTACCTCATGCTGCTCCCTGCCTCAATGTTGTACTTATTTTTCCAGATTCAGCTGAAATGTTATTCCTTCCTAGAGAGTCTTTTCTGAGCTGCTCTGGTTCATATTTCTTTCTCTGGACTTACATGCCCCTTATATGTCAGGCTAAAGTGACATTGTGCAGGTCAATTCTCTGGGAGCAGACATTGATACAGAATTTGGGGTACAACATATTTATTCAAGGTCAACATTTGTGAATGGAAGATGGAGGAAGCAAATGGGGTAGAGAAAAACATTAAGCTATGACTCAGATCTGATAAAGCCTTGGCCAACCCAGTGGGAACTCTGGAAAGGGCATTGCCCATCAGAATGTCTATTTGGGGGCCAAAATGGCCAAGATTTTATATCCTTGTCTGAGTCAATCACTGGATGTGGGTGCCCCAGGAAGGGTGTGACTTTGGGCAAGGCAGCTCTTTGAAGCTGAGGTTGACCCTGTAGAAGCTGACAGCTGGAAGCCATCTGGGAGCACATAATCTGCAACTGGCCATAAGACTTTCCTCGAAGGGGAAATCAAGGTATCGCATCACCGTGTGTACCTTAGGCACTTACATATTGTGTTGTTTTCTAAGTGGATCTTGAGCTCCTTGAAGGGAAAAAAAAGCCATTATTATTTTCCTTTTTGTTTTTTAAAAAAGAACATAGCATAGAGAATGGTCCATAGCAGCTAATTGATATGCACATGTTTCCTAAATGATTAAGTTGCTTTTTGAGCCCTGTCCCTTGTTATGGAGACCTACCCTCACACTATGTATGACAGGGGGGGATAATACATATATACTTTCTTAAGTTCTGTGGACATCCTCAGAGATTTCCTTAATTTCTGAGGCACTGTGGACTAATATTATTGTAAAATACGGTAAACATGAATTACCAAAAAAAAAAAAAAAAATCAATTGAATGATATGCAGACCATAAGCCCCCAATTTTTTTTTAAAAAATATTGTTTATTTATTTTTGAGAGAGAGAGAGAGAGAGACAAAGCATGAGTGGGAGAGGGGCAGAGACAGAGAGGGAGACACAGGACCCGAAGCAGTCTCCAGGCTCTGAGTTGTCAGCACAGAGCCTGACGCGGGGCTTGAACTCTGGGATGGTGAGATCATGACCTGAACCGAAGTCTGACACTTAACCGACAGCCACCCAGGTACCCCAAGACCTCAATTTTTATTATTAGATTCAGCAGACATAAAATTACTTTTCAACAAATATAAATAGAACAAACATAGCATATAGGGAAAAATAATTATAAAAATTGTGCTCATGATTCATTAGAAATACACATATATGCAATTAATATAGACAGCCATTGTTATACTTGTAACTTCTGGGTGTTTCAGAATCTTAGCTAAACTAAAGGTTGTGATTTTAATAGTAATGCTCCATAGTGCACACCTGTTTTAATAAACACCACGCATATCAACACTTAAAGTTTTTAATGTAAGAAATGAGCCTACTTCTTGCTTGTTAACTAATGTAACCTGGGTTGCGTTGATGATGACACCATTTACAAAAGATGATATGTCTCAGTTGCTTCCATGTTTTATTTTAATAGTGCTTATAGTAGAGAAATAAGCCCTACAAAAGTAGGTGGATGGAAATGGAAGATGTTTCAAAGTGATTTTCACAAGCTCAAGATATTAATTTTATTCCAAATGAAGGAGATGGTAGTGTAGTTTTAAGTGTTACCTTCAGTTTGATTCAGTAGCCCGTTTCCCAAACCTTAAACCTACTAAGTTACAATTAAATATAATTTTGTATGAGTTAAATGAATTTGGGATTTTGTACATTTTCGGGTTACAGTTGACAAAATCACCTTATACTGTCACATGTTGTAACATGGTTCTGCTGCAGATGATGTGTGTCTCAGACAACTCCCAACTTCAGTTTGTTAACACCCACACTAGTCTCGATCTTACCCAAAAAGGCAGATCCACTCATCATGCCCCAGATTGGATGGGGGGCCAAGATCAAATTGCTATGAGAGTTTCCTAACATTTATTCTCAATTTCTGTGCTTTTTCTTTTCTTATACGGAATGGTAAAAATCTTTCACAGATGGTCTGTGGACACAATTTGAGGGGGCCAGAATTATGTCACGGAGGAAATGTGGACTGAAGTCATGTCAGTTTGGGGCCAAGCAAAATCTTATGCAAGCTGAAACTTTGGGGAAACAGAGAAACTTCTCAATCTGAAAAAAGAAGAGTAGAAAACAAGTCAAAATCCATGGGGTTCATTTAGAGACAGGCAGACAAGCAGCCTCAGTTCTTGACCCTCACTGTTTTGTCTTAGGAGAGGCTGCTATCAATGAAATTGACTGCTTGGCCTAACCTATTTTACGTGGAGTTCTGTTTTGTGCAATAAGGGAGCCTAGGCTAAGATATTAGATGACAATCTATTCCCTCAACAAAGCAGAGTTGGAGTGAATTTCTAAGCTCCTTCTATCGACAGCTGGCTGTCCAGGTCCAGCTACAAGTGATCCAAATGTGGACTGTCTCCGAAAGACAAGGACTCTGTCAGCCTGGAAATTTACTTGGGTCTCTTTCTTTTCTGTAAAACTACCAGGGGATTGTGATACTCTAGGCCTTAGTGTATATTTGCATTTAGGGATGTCCTGATTCATTGTGAATGCTTTGGAGAGAGAAGCAAGGAGCTGTAATGTTGATGGGTAACTAGAGAATGGGAGACCAGTGGTCTTCTTCAGATTATGTTACAAGGCTTGTGAGTGCTTGCTGTGTATTATAGAAGAGAGGGATTTCTATGCCAGTAGCTCTGGCCAACCCTGATGTCATTGACTAACAAGAATGACCAATGGCTGCTGCAAAAAGAGATGATGAAAATATAACTGCTGGAATTAGCTGGAATTTTTCCAGTGAAGTTCAAGCAAACTGAATCCACCTGGAATTGCCTGGATCAGGGAAACTGGGCTATTTCTTAGCATATTTACTCTACTTATGCAAACTGACTATAGACTTTTTGTTGTTGATGTTTTTGCTCACAGATAGAACTCTGTTCACCTTGCTTTCATGTATGTGGGTGTTTGGTTTTGCTGATGAGCATTTAAGATGATGTTTATATATTCTGGTTTTGCACAGATGTGTCTAGGGATTTAAAGCATGGGGATTTCATTATGCCTCTCTTAATGGCTAGATATTTATTGACTAGATTAATTAACACATTATATATTCTTAGGCACAAATATCTCCATTGTCAATGATTTAGTAATTTCATGGGACACATTGGAGTCATTTATTAGGGTACATCATACCCTTCTGGAACACAGAAATGATTCTAAACTGCTGCTCCTGGAAAACCATACTAAGTTAGAGACTTCAGGAAAAATCATGAATAGCTCATTTGTGTGTAACTCCTAAAATCTCAGCAGCACACATGGAGGGCGATGACATCGGCTAGTTCAAAAGCTTTCCCCTCTGAATGTAATAGAACGTGCCAATGTTTCTCTGCTTTAGGAGGTGAAAGGAAAACAGAAACCATTAGGACCATAATTATGGGAATCAGCAAAAGAGAGTCCAGCAGAATTTACACAGCTGATTTCAACTCATAGCCTGGTGTAATTCCCGTCTGAATTCATTACACACCAGATAGAGTCTCTGCATCTCATAAAAGTCTCAAGTCTTTCCCTTGGAGAGCAGGAGCCAATATCATTTCTGACCTATTGACTGACAGAAACACACCCCAGGCTGACCATAGTTCATTAAAAACAGTATGTGTGTTTTTCGTTATGTCATCATTTTATTGAACCCCAAATGTTCATTGCGAGTTCCTAGGCTATAAGGTTAAATTGCTGATATTGCAGAAGTTCCCCAACTTCTCTGAAAGTTAGTCTTCATGACCTCAGGTTTGGCTGTTTGAGGTAAACCTCAGGCATGGGCATTTTTAGCACATTCTGCTTTTGAGAAGCAGCCTGCTAAAACTGTTGCTCACAAAACATCACACTCAGATTGCTTACTGCCACCCCCCACTTCAGTTGTTGCCAATAGGCAGGTTTTAATGTGTCAGTTCACAAAGCTCTCAGGAAGCTGCTGTCACTTTTCATTTCTGTCACTGTGAAGTTAGTGGATGTGCTCAGGATCATCTGCCCTTTGCGGTGTGGGGCGTGAGCTTTACATAAGCTGGCATGAGACATGTGGGCACACTGTCTAAGCAATTTGGGGAATTAAAAATACACATTTATATACATCACATGTGCTTTACCCAAGGGCTCCCATTCTCCTGATTCCATCCTAGATCGGGGCCTTGAATCTCACCCCCCCCCTCCCCGCCTTTCCCGTTAGACTTAAGCTGAAGCGTGGGCACGATGACACAGCATCTAAGGAAAAGGTGATTTTTGCTCGAAGATGTTCTAAGCATTTTTTAAACCTCATTATGTAAATGCATTACCCTAATACACTGATTCTTCTCTTGTTCAACAGAGCCCTTAGACATTAGACAGCCTACTATGAACTCAGAATATTAATAAGAATTATTTATCCATGTACTTATTAAGAAGCATTTTGGAGTTCCTACTATGTGCCTGCGGTACAAAGATCTAGCTCAGGCCATTTCAGAGACTCAGGTCCAAAGCAAACTACATTGTTTTCTTCCAATTGTACCCTCCTCTCTCCAATATTTTTATTTAGGCAATATTAGGCTCATCTTAATTTCAATGTGGGACATAAAAAAGAGTAGCATAAAGACAGCTTGCAGACTGCAAAGCAAATGTAAAGATGAAGGACTGACTCACATTACCCACGTGTGCTTTGGGTTTTATGGGGAACAGAGGAAAGGAGGTTCTACGATGACCGATAGAACTCAGGAGTTTGGCATCCACTGTACGGCCCCCACATCATTCCTCACCTGCATCCTGTCTAAGTCACTAGCAGGTACTCAGCAGAGCTTCCCCAAAGAAAAGGGAAAGCAGGGAAGGTCAACACATACGTGTGTGGAGTCTCAGGTTGGCCTTGAAAGCAAGTGCTCTTCTTCTTAAAGGAGAAGAATAGAGAGGTTGCTCTTGTCCAGGGGGACCACAACACACAGGGCTCACAGAGTCACAAGGATCTGAGTGGAGACCAGAGGTCAGGTGGGCACAGGTGACAAGAAAGGGCAGGCTGGTAGTGCTGCTTGTATCTTGTTTCCTCTGCCTCTGGCTCCCCATTTGGTCATAACTAGACCACTGATTTCCTCTTTTGTAGTTTCCATCTTCGTCCTGTTCTTTGCCAGTCCTTATGGAGACTGAAAGTATGTCTATAGCCATGCTCTCTTTCTCCCACAGGAGTTGTCCACCTAGATTTATGTCACCATTACAGACCTGACCCAGACACACCTGTAGGACCCTAACATTGTACTTTATCCACGAACCAGTTACAGACCACTTGGTGTGGAACGATGCCTGAAATCACAGCCTTCAAGTTACAACCTACTTCCTGCTCAGTTCCCTGCTCTTCTAGGTCCAGAGTCCTGCTATTTTCAGGTCCCTGGACTCAGGGCTCATGGCTGCGCCTCACTCTTGACGATCACTCCTCCTCTGTGAGATGGGAAGTTTTACCCCTGACCCCTGCCCAGTTGCTGGGATTTTATTTCCCAGAGAAGCTTTGCAAGATGGTCCTCTGTCTCACTAATGCTCTGCTGTCTGGATTTTGGGCCACTGTCCCTTGCTGATTGGGAGCCCCAGTTGGTAACCAACTGTCCCTTAAACTGTGACCAAGATGGGTGCTGGTTTAAACACTGTTTAAAAGGCTTGGTACTGTTCTTTATGTGTTCTTCCTAGTCCAGCACTCAGCCCTATTATTCTCCCAGCACTCATTTTGCCCTGGCAGTTGGTTATCTTGCTTCTTGGAGAATCCTCATACATTGCACTTAAATACAATTTAATCAATTATCGAGACATACTTTGTACATAAGAACAATGCTGGTAGACAATATCAACTGATAACTTGTGATGTTAATATCTGATTTTCTATGTAACAAAAATTATAGCAGCAGCAACAACAGTTAACGCAGATATACTCTACCTTAGATATACACTCATTTGGTCCTCATAACAACCCTACGCTGAGTACTATTGTAATTCTTATAACGAGGCAAATCCCTTCACAGAGAGGGTAATTGGCGTGCTCAAGGTCACGCAGCTCGTGAGCGATGGCTGAGTTTGAAGCCCAGATATTCTGACCCCTGAGTCCACATTCTTCACCATCATGCTATGCTGCCTCTCTGACTCAGGAGGCCACTTTAGGTTCACAATATTATCAGTGGTCGACTTTTAGGATAATTTTTGGAACCGTTTCCATAAAATATTTCTGTTAGAATTACTCCTAACTAAAGCTCATTTAGGCTTGCACTCTGCCGACACACAACAACGCACATGCAAACCCACATACAAATTGACACAGACAACTACTTAACGTCTCAGTTCACAAATGATCGACTTGGGCAAGAGTTTCAAATTGAAAAATGAACACTATAAAATATATAAAGGGATTAACACAGTGCATGATGAACATTAGATAACATGTTATTAATTAGTTATTAATATCTCACACGTCAGTATTATGAATTAATATGAAATATCTCCATAGTACTCTCACGGACAGAGTAGCTTATCATAAAAAGATAGGGGAGAAATGTTAAATGCTTCCCCTTCCTCTGTGTTCCCTTGCCTTTGGATATCCCCCTAAAATGCTTTCCATCACAATTTCTCTATATGTAAAATGGATGCTGAAATTTTGTCTCTTTCAACATCACAGTACTGTTGGGAGATAAAATAAAATAATTTGCAAATTAAAACCCTCGAAAAGACTATTTTAATAAAATATCGGAAGAGTTCCTTAAAAAGCAGATTATATTTCATACTATTACCTTCAGGCACTCCCTAGAAATATACCATTTTGAAGTTGCTTTTATTAACAAGAAATAGCATGCCCAATAAAGGACATGGAATTATTCTCAAGTACAGAAGAACAGGAACTTCCTCTCTCTCTCTCATCTGTATAAATATCCAGGGCCAGCTTCGTGGTAGATTTGTATAATCATATACTTGAAGGTCTCTCTGCTGGCTCTGCTGTCACTGTTTTGAAATTATTAATTTATGCACAAGGGATCCTGCATTTTCATTTTTCACGAGGACCCACAAATTATGCTGTGCCTGTCTTCAGTCTGTGATGGGACCTACCTCACAATGCAGAGTTGATTCATTTGGGGAGCAATTTCTCTGCAGGGTCTAATAACTCTCCACAATGGGGCTTAAGCTACACTTAGAATAGAGGAGAATTAATAGCACATTTCCAGTAAAGATTATCTTCTTTACTATTACCGCATCAGACATCTACATCCTGGCAAAGCGACTTAGTGAAAAACTAAGTGAGGTTCAATTTTGTGGAAAGAAAAAGAATCAGTGTCAGAAACACCTGCCTCAATCAGGGAGGAGGAGGTTATACTGAGAATGCCCCCATCTCTGGGATCTTGGGATCTTGGGTGCTAAGAAGCTTCTCCCATGTTCAGTGGCCGGTGATGGGGCCTTTAGGATACAAGCTGATGGCCATGTGAGCTGCTCCTCTCCACGTCCCTTGTTCTGGGTGGGGCCTGTACACCCTCCTCCAGCAGACTTCCCCTCCGAGGTGGAGCTGCTCTTGTTTCATTGCTAGTAATTTCTTAAAACAACTTTATTATACTATAATTCACATACTATAAAATTCAAAGTGTACAAATTGGTACCTCTTTAATATAGTCATAGAGTTGCACAGTCATCACTATGGTCAATTTTTCAGTGCCCCTGAAAAAAATCCCATACCCATTAGCAGTCATTCTCCAGTGCCCCCCCCCATATCACCCCCGACAACCACTAATCTCTACTTTCTGTCTCTATGGATGTGTCTATTCTAGATATTTCAAATAAATGGGATCATACAATATTTGTCCTTTAATGTCCAGCTTATTTTACTTAGCATAACGTATTTAAGGCTCATCCATTTCGTATCATCCATTAGTACTTCATTCCTTTTTATGGCTAAATAACCTTCCATTGAATGTATATACTGCATTTAATTTATCCACTCATCAGTTGATGGACACTTGAGTTGTTTCCATTTGGGGGCTATTATGAATAACGCCGCTAAGAACATTCACGCGCAAAGTTTTGTGAGGTTCTATGTTTTCGTTTTTCTTGGGCATATACTTAGAAATGGAGTTTCTGGGTCATATGGTAAAGCCAGTCATTTGTCTGCATCACTACAAAAAGAAGTCCCTGTTATCAACATCACTCAAACCAAAGCAGACATTGAATATGAAAATCCCCAAGCCTCCAAATTAGATAGTGGCAAAATCTTTTATATTTAGATTCAGAACTTGGAATCAGATTTGCTGGAATAGCCACAGCATAAATGGCTTTATAATTAAGTAAACAAAACCCAGGAACAGTAACATCCCTTTGCCCTTCGGCACAGAGTAGATAATCCAGGATTTTTGCTCTACCTCTGCCAAAAATTACATTTGGCATGTGTTCAGAATCACAATCTCTCCTGAGGCACTTTGAGAGATCTAGCCTGGGAGATAATTATAGAAAATTTGTAGAAATAGTTGTAGAAAAAAAAATTAACCATGTTCCCATGTATGTGCCTAGGACAGGTTTGGGAGAGAGAGAGCTTTGGGAAGTGGTGTGGTCTAAATGTACCTTCCCACCCAATTCACATACTGAAACCCACAGCAAGGAGATGGTACCAGGAGGTGAAGCCCTTAAGAGGTGATTAGGTCTCTAAGGCAGAGCCCTCCTGAGCGGGATTGGTGTTCTGGTAAAAGATGCTCCAGAGGGCTCCACCAGGTGAGGACACAGGAGATGTCTGAGACAGAAGACAACGCTCACCCATCCCGCTGCACCCTGACCCTAGACTTCCAGCCTCCAGAACTGGGAGAAGTAAATTTCTGTTGTTTACTGGTATGAGTGTTTTGTTATAGCAGCCTGAACTAAGATGGGAAGGGGGTTAATTTAAGGGAAGAGGTTAAGAAAAATAATACAATTACTGCTAGGGCAGGGTTGTCAGACTGACATGCACATGGATTACCTGAGTGTATATTGGTAAAGTGGGTATTCTGATTCAGTAGGTTTAAGAAGAGGCTTAGATGCTGCATTCCTAACAGAGTCCTTGGTGATGCCAGTGCTGCTTGTCCATTGACTCATACACCAAATAACAAGGCTCTGTGGGGTCCCAGGGCAGCCAGAGGACATGCTAAGTGACATGGCTCCCTAGACTCTGAGCAGTTCATGGATGTCAGTTTGCTGCCCCAAATTGGACTCCTCTGTGGTTTTCTAGGTAAAATCAAGCTTATAGGGCCAAACGTCCCACATCTAATAAACTGAGGGAAGATAAGGAGGACATGAGCATCATAAGCTTCGTTCTCCTCTTGCAGAATCAGCAAATCTCATTGGGCCTTCTTTTCTTCCTCCCTTCTTTCCTTTTCCTTCCTTCCTTCCTTCCTTCCTTCCTTCCTTCCTTCCTTCCTTCC
>NW_024422858.1:0-6313 GCF_014898765.1 Herpailurus yagouaroundi
CACAGCTTCCCAGTCCAGTCCAGTCCTCCTGAATGCCTGGCTCACAGAGACCACAACAGATAAGAAAATGATAGTTGTGTTTTCCAATCACTGTATTTTCACAGCATTTGCTAGGCAGCAATAGTAACCAAGTGTTGGCAAGAACGGGGAGCTTCCAGACCTCACAGACACTGCTGGTAAACTGTCGTGGGAGACTGTCCAGCAGTGCTTAAGAAATCTGCAGTCAGAACTGCATGTACCACCCCATGTACCACCCAGGCTTCCATGGCCACTGGCACTGTTGCAGTTCTGACTGTTACCAATTCCTATGATATATCCTTCTCTCCCTTCTCTACTGGATTTACAACACCCCCCTCTACCAACTATGCACACAGTCCCCAGGTGAATCTTTCTAAAACCTGCCTTTCACCATGCCATTCTGCTGCTCAAAAAAAAAAAAAAAAAAAAGGTTTAATATATATACTTAATAAACCTTTGCTGACTGATCGATTGTAAGATTCAAATCTGGGGAGTTTTACTAACCTGTCACTGAGGGGAAAAAAGAAAAAAGAAAAAAAACAAACAACTCATGCATTCAGAGGCTTACAGGGCAGCTCCTTGAAATGCCCTCCAAAAAAATAAAACCTTTGCCAGAAATCATGACAGTTGTTGCATACATGGGTGGAAATATGTCTCAGGGGAACATGCAAGTTTCCTACTGCTATCTGCTCAAAGAGAATGTGGCACAAAAGGCTGAGTGCTGTATCATGGTGACAACCACCGTGACACTGCACAGCAGAGGGAGTTTCAGCCCTGAAAGGTCTTCCAAGGCTTGGCAAGGGAGCAAGCACGGAAGAAGAAGAGGCAGAGGAAGAGGTGGAGGTCGAGGTCAAAGAAGGGACGGGAAGAGAAAGGAAGACAACGCTTACTCTCCTCTACGGTCTTCTGCTAACGCCCCGATCTTTGATGACTCTCTGGAACGGTATCATCAGTGGTGGTAATAAAGGGTTGGGAAAAAGCATAACAACTCCGACAAGTGCCATTTACTCTGTGCCTGCACATGCCACGCATGATGCTGAGCCATGACATGCTTGTATCTTTATCAGCATTACTGCAACCAATATTTATGTCAGGTCCTGTCTAATCTACTTAACAAGCCTCATCTCATTTCACTCTCACAGCAACCTTGCAAGGTCATATATGTTATCACCCCCATTTTACAGATCAGGAAGCCAGGGGATAGAAAGGCCAGCTAACTTGCCTAAGGTACTGTCTATAAATGCTTAGAGAGTCTAGGGTCCAGTAAGATGACATAGACAGCAAAACTGAGCAAGACAAAGATGGAATATTGGAAACTTGGAGAGAAAAGTAAAGAGATACACTGAAAGCCAATTTACGGCAACATAAGAACTAAGATCCACGAAACCATAACCTATGGGAGGGAGTACACACAGAGCAACAGGAGGAATCTCAGCTGAACAGGCCAAATTTAAGCTCCATGTGGTACACTCTGAAGGGGAGAGTCAGATCCTATATTCATTCATTTATTCATCAAATATTTAATGAACACCTACTATGTTTATTTCAGGCCTTGGGGGAGTCAGGACATCCACCTCTCTTGCTTACCCTACCCTACACTGGCCCTGTCCCGTTAGGGCGCAGAAAGATGACTGAGGGGTATAAACACACCACCAAAGCCTTCCTCCTTCAGAAGGTATGGAAGCCACCATCTTTCTACTATGTGCCAGACACTGTTCAAGGTGCTAAGGATATAGCAGTGAGCAAAGAGGCAAAAATCCCTGTAGAGTGTCCACGGACAAGAAATTCAAGAAATAATTAAGCCACAAAATATGTTAAAGGAATACAAGTAAGGCAGAGCAAGAAGCATCAAAAGGACCAAGTCAGGGCCAGGAAAGAGATACAACTCTACATCCACCAGTCAGGGGAAGCCCAGAGGATGACATCTGCGCAAAGGTTTAAAGGAGGTGAGGAGATGAATTCTGTGCGTGGTTGGAGATGATACATTCCAGATGGGACTGTGCCTGGCACACGGGAGCAGCAGTGAGGAGACCAGTCGAGCCATTGCAGAAAACCTCAAGGGAGGAAACAAGAGGAGATGAAACCAGATTAAATAATAGGGGCCGAACTATAAATTGCATGGGAGGCCCCTGTTCGCCAATGATTCATTAGCTTTGGGGGTCACAAATCACTTACAGAAGCTGATGAAAGTTGGGTGACTTACCCCAGAAAAGTACACATCTACAAAATGCTGTCCTAATTTCAGAGGGTCAGTGCCTCCCCAGTGCTACACTCTAGACTATCGGGATTGGAACACAGTCCTGCAGAAGACCATAGTCCTTCCTGCTGAACCAAAGAAATGTACCCAATTGAACTCTACATTTAATGGCATCCCAAAAGGAGACAGCGATTCAGGACAGTGAACACCAAGTTCCTCCAGTCTCTGAGGCTTTATTTGTTCCACTGTCCTCACCAATATGGGGAAGCCACGCTCAAGCATCAGTGGCCCTAGGGGAGCCACCTATATCTGTCACCTGGGGACTCTTACTTTGTCAACAATAGCATTCAGACACAAAACCACATCAACAGTGATCGTAATATCCAAGGAGAGGAAAGTATGCATCAGACAGGCATAAGTGGAATTGGATGACACTTGGGATCAATCAACCACCTCATAGTTCATGTGTGTATGCATATTTGTGCCTGTATATACATGCATATTTATATGTTTTAATTCTTTTCATATAAGCTATGAGAGCAGGATTGTATACCTGTTTTGTTACTGCTGAACTCCCAATGCTTAGAACAGTACCCGCCACACTGTTCTAAGAGATGCTCAGTAAATAATGGTTGAATGAATAAATAAATCCAAAGAATACTTCTTTGCAAATCACTCCAGGAAGCAAGAAGAGCAAAATGACACCATTAAATGGAAAGAACAGTTATGCTGGAAAGGTTAGGGAATACGACCATACTAGGGATTAGTCAAGTGACAACATAAGCCACACTATTGCACATCATATGGAATGTCACATGAAATATTAAAAATTATACCACCTTTCTGCCACAGTAATGCAGGTGTCTCACCAATGCTTCCCAAATCAATCGTGTTACCAGTTTCGTTCTCTTCCCAAATCCATCATAGACCAATACTTTTGTGAAAAGTAAAATAAAAATGAATTCTTAGACAAATGGAAAGAAAAAAACAAAACACACACAAATATGCAAGCCCAAGTTTGTATCAGATTCAACAGACCTAAAATTTCTCTGTTCAGTTGCTATAAACATCTCTAAACACTCTAAATTTCTGCTCTTATCTCACTGCAGACCAGCAACACAGCTCATGAACTAGTCCAACTCATGCGTCACACTTAGAATAGCATGAGTCTTAGATCACACATGCACGTGCACACACACACACACACACACACACACACACACACTGGAAAGTCCAGTATTCAATGCAGATGCAAATATTTTTGCTCTCCATCTGATAATTAAAAAATTAAATTCTTCTACCTATTAAAATTCTGTCAAATACTTATTTTGACTTAAAGTCTATCCATGATGCTCACAATATCAGACTCCAAAAATATGTTAATATATTGATTATGACTTCCTCCCAATCATCCCAAGATTTAAAAAGAGATATCAGGATCACAATGTTCATTTTATAATAGGTCCTACATTTAGGAAAATAATTATTGTAGGATTGGTTTTAGGAACCTAAGTACTATGGTGACTTTCATCCATTTCCAAAATCTTTATATATTTATCTTCTTTATTTATATATCTGTACCTTTATAGAAACACATTTATTGTATAAACTAGTATGATGAGGTTTTAAAAATGCTAATAAAATGATGTTCACTTGAACCACAGTGTTTTCTAGGTGAGCTAACATTCTGTACTTGAAAATTATCCTATACAACCTAAATAAAATTTGATTAAATATAATTTATAAATTAAACTAATATATGACTTCCTAAGAAGAAAACAGGTTGCCCTTTTTTTCCCCATTAAAATAGCTCCAGGTTAATGAGGATGCTAGCTAATCTTCTTAAATTATCTTTCATCTAAAAAACAAAACATAATCTTTTTTTTTTTTAACGTTTATTTATTTTTGAGACAGAGAGATACAGAGCACGAACGGGGGAGGGTCAGAGAGACAGGGAGACACAGACTCCGAAACAGGCTCCAGGCTCCGAGCCATCAGCACAGAGCCTGACGCGGGGCTTGAACTCACGAACCGCGAGATCATGACCTGAGCCGAAGTCGGACGCTGAACCGACTGAGCCACCCAGGCGCCCCCATAATCTTTGAAATGATATAAACACAATCCTGAAAGCTCTAGTCATTCACAAAGCTTTCTTAAGTTGGAATGAGTTCATGATTTTCCTCAAAGGCCAACTAAACATCCATTCTGGAGAAAAGCATGCTTGAAGCCGTGCAAGCAGTCCATATGGACTGACTGACTAGTTAGCTAGTACTCATGCAAGTAATCCTAGTTTTAGGTCAACTATAAATAAAAACGAGACTATTTTTTAACGTTTTTATTTATTTTTGAGAGAGAGACAGAGCGCAAGCTGGAAAGGGGCAGAGAGAATGTGACACAGAATCCAAAGCGGGCTCCAGGCTCTGAGCTGTCGGCACAGAGCCTGACATGGGGCTTGCACTTGTGAACCACGAGATCATGGGAGGTTGGATGTTCAACCGACTAAGCCACCCAGGCACCCCAAAATGAGGGTATTCTTGATTATATTTATAACATGAATTTCCTAGAAGGAGAACTCAAGACCATGGCCTTCAAGCTTCATAGAGCTTCTATCACATCATCTGGCAGAAATAGTAAATATGTACTGAATCCAAGGATGAAACTGAGATTCGTCATTTTTTATAGGCTGCTGAGGTCACTGATGCTCAGGCCGACTTTTGTAAGAAAGCTGAAAGTCACTGGGGAACCTGGGCCACTGACTTGCAGCCTACGTCTTCTGTACATCTTGGGCATTGCCTGTTTGCTGGCATGGAAGTATATCAACTGATGTGCACCCCCCCGCCCCCCCGCAAAAAAAAAAGAATAAAGCTGTTTAATAAAGCTGACAATGGAAAAAAAAAAATTGGGAGCTATATATCCCAGAAACCTTATCTACAAAGGCGATGAAATGTTGAAAACCTGACTCCGCTGCCCCTTCTTGCCACGTCCCTTCCTACTGACTGCTCCTTCCAGGAGGAAGGTATTTCCCTCCCACTGGTACCAGGCTTGGCCACTGACGTGTTATGGCCAACGAGACGCGCGTACAACTGCCATGTGCCACTTCCCAGGGGGAGGTTCTTCTACGAGCCAGCGTGTGATTCCACCATTTCCCTTTTCCTTCCGTTTGAGACAAATACGTTCCAAGTAGGTGCCGCTCTTTACGTCTTAGTTTGAGAAGGAAAGGGACACCGAGCACAGCCACTGCCAGGCTGAGATTGTTTTCTAAATCCCTAACATTTTGCAGTCCTTTGTCAATGCGGCAAAACTTGGCCGACACAAGGACTGACTGACACAAGGACCTTCTCCTGGTGTGTATCCAGGTCTGCAGTGTTTGTTGAAGACTTCATGGTAAAGCTGAGTTTTCTCAAGCTCTTACTACAGGAACCAAGTGACAGTGGCAGGGCTGGAGAAGGACCATGCCATCAACCACAGGCGGCCTAGGTTAATTCGAAAGAGAGGCTGAAGAGGAGCCATACTGGCATTAAGAGGCTGGTGTGAGGTGAGGAGGAGGTGAGCCAAGACCGTGGCAACAAGGAAGGACACGGGCAAAATTATACGGCATAGGGCTATTTGCTCAATTGTCTACCTCTATCCACAGGCCATGAATTCCAATAAGGGAGGACCCTGCTTAATGGAATGTTTTCAAAAGTGTAACACGCAGTGATGGCACATGAAATGTTTTTGATGGTAAAGAACCACTCTCGAAATACTGCCACAAACTCAAGGATCTTGCATCTTTGGACGAGGGAAAGTAAAAGAAAGTGAGCTGATTAAATGCGAAATCAGAAAAAAACGTTAAGTAAGTAGCAGAATAATGGTGAACCTATATGACAAAACTGAGAAGATTTAGGGATGAGTGAAGTCTGGTAAAAATTCTGTTCTTCAATCTCTGCCCCTATACCTGGATTATAACAGGCAGATAAAGAGTGGAATAGAGGAAGGGAGAGGGAAGAGAAAGAAGATTCAAACAAAGCCTGTGCACGCTCTGAAGAAAAAACAAGAGAGAGAGAAAAGAAAAAAAGAAACACTATGTAAAAGCAATAGAATACAAAGAATAAATTG
>NW_024422859.1:0-6312 GCF_014898765.1 Herpailurus yagouaroundi
CACAGCTTCCCAGTCCAGTCCAGTCCTCCTGAATGCCTGGCTCACAGAGACCACAACAGATAAGAAAATGATAGTTGTGTTTTCCAATCACTGTATTTTCACAGCATTTGCTAGGCAGCAATAGTAACCAAGTGTTGGCAAGAACGGGGAGCTTCCAGACCTCACAGACACTGCTGGTAAACTGTCGTGGGAGACTGTCCAGCAGTGCTTAAGAAATCTGCAGTCAGAACTGCATGTACCACCCCATGTACCACCCAGGCTTCCATGGCCACTGGCACTGTTGCAGTTCTGACTGTTACCAATTCCTATGATATATCCTTCTCTCCCTTCTCTACTGGATTTACAACACCCCCCTCTACCAACTATGCACACAGTCCCCAGGTGAATCTTTCTAAAACCTGCCTTTCACCATGCCATTCTGCTGCTCAAAAAAAAAAAAAAAAAAAAGGTTTAATATATATACTTAATAAACCTTTGCTGACTGATCGATTGTAAGATTCAAATCTGGGGAGTTTTACTAACCTGTCACTGAGGGGAAAAAAGAAAAAAGAAAAAAACAAACAACTCATGCATTCAGAGGCTTACAGGGCAGCTCCTTGAAATGCCCTCCAAAAAAATAAAACCTTTGCCAGAAATCATGACGGTTGTTGCATACATGGGTGGAAATATGTCTCAGGGGAACATGCAAGTTTCCTACTGCTATCTGCTCAAAGAGAATGTGGCACAAAAGGCTGAGTGCTGTATCATGGTGACAACCACCGTGACACTGCACAGCAGAGGGAGTTTCAGCCCTGAAAGGTCTTCCAAGGCTTGGCAAGGGAGCAAGCACGGAAGAAGAAGAGGCAGAGGAAGAGGTGGAGGTCGAGGTCAAAGAAGGGACGGGAAGAGAAAGGAAGACAACGCTTACTCTCCTCTACGGTCTTCTGCTAACGCCCCGATCTTTGATGACTCTCTGGAACGGTATCATCAGTGGTGGTAATAAAGGGTTGGGAAAAAGCATAACAACTCCGACAAGTGCCATTTACTCTGTGCCTGCACATGCCACGCATGATGCTGAGCCATGACATGCTTGTATCTTTATCAGCATTACTGCAACCAATATTTATGTCAGGTCCTGTCTAATCTACTTAACAAGCCTCATCTCATTTCACTCTCACAGCAA
The DNA here is from genome assembly GCF_014898765.1 of Herpailurus yagouaroundi. Lineage (NCBI taxonomy): Eukaryota > Metazoa > Chordata > Mammalia > Carnivora > Felidae > Herpailurus > Herpailurus yagouaroundi. The sequence continues at coordinate 1,163 of NW_024422859.1, forward strand.
CCTTGCAAGGTCATATATGTTATCACCCCCATTTTACAGATCAGGAAGCCAGGGGATAGAAAGGCCAGCTAACTTGCCTAAGGTACTGTCTATAAATGCTTAGAGAGTCTAGGGTCCAGTAAGATGACACAGACAGCAAAACTGAGCAAGACAAAGATGGAATATTGGAAACTTGGAGAGAAAAGTAAAGAGATGCACTGAAAGCCAATTTACGGCAACATAAGAACTAAGATCCACGAAACCATAACCTATGGGAGGGAGTACACACAGAGCAACAGGAGGAATCTCAGCTGAACATGCCAAATTTAAGCTCCATGTGGTACACTCTGAAGGGGAGAGTCAGATCCCATATTCATTCATTTATTCATCAAATATTTAATGAACACCTACTATGTTTATTTCAGTCCTTGGGGGAGTCAGGACATCCACCTCTCTTGCTTACCCTACCCTACACTGGCCCTGTCCCTTTAGGGCGCAGAAAGATGACTGAGGGGTATAAACACACCACCAAAGCCTTCCTCCTTCAGAAGGTATGGAAGCCACCATCTTTCTACTATGTGCCAGACACTGTTCAAGGTGCTAAGGATATAGCAGTGAGCAAAGAGGCAAAAATCCCTGTAGAGTGTCCACGGACAAGAAATTCAAGAAATAATTAAGCCACAAAATATGTTAAAGGAATACAAGTAAGGCAGAGCAAGAAGCATCAAAAGGACCAAGTCAGGGCCAGGAAAGAGATACAACTCTACATCCACCAGTCAGGGGAAGCCCAGAGGATGACATCTGCGCAAAGGTTTAAAGGAGGTGAGGAGATGAATTCTGTGCGTGGTTGGAGATGATACATTCCAGATGGGACTGTGCCTGGCACACGGGAGCAGCAGTGAGGAGACCAGTCGAGCCATTGCAGAAAAGCTCAAGGAAGGAAACAAGAGGAGATGAAACCAGATTAAATAATAGGGGCCGAACTATAAATTGCATGGGAGGCCCCTGTTCGCCAATGATTCATTAGCTTTGGGGGTCACAAATCACTTACAGAAGCTGATGAAAGTTGGGTGACTTACCCCAGAAAAGTACACATCTACAAAATGCTGTCCTAATTTCAGAGGGTCAGTGCCTCCCCAGTGCTACACTCTAGACTATCGGGATTGGAACACAGTCCTGCAGAAGACCATAGTCCTTCCTGCTGAACCAAAGAAATGTACCCAATTGAACTCTACATTTAATGGCATCCCAAAAGGAGACAGCGATTCAGGACAGTGAACACCAAGTTCCTCCAGTCTCTGAGGCTTTATTTGTTCCACTGTCCTCACCAATATGGGGAAGCCACGCTCAAGCATCAGTGGCCCTAGGGGAAGCCACCTATATCTGTCACCTGGGGACTCTTACTTTGTCAACAATAGCATTCAGACACAAAACCACATCAACAGTGATCGTAATATCCAAGGAGAGGAAAGTATGCATCAGACAGGCATAAGTGGAATTGGATGACACTTGGGATCAATCAACCACCTCATAGTTCATGTGTGTATGCATATTTGTGCCTGTATATACATGCATATTTATATGTTTTAATTCTTTTCATATAAGCTATGAGAGCAGGATTGTATACCTGTTTTGTTACTGCTGAACTCCCAATGCTTAGAACAGTACCCGCCACACTGTTCTAAGAGATGCTCAGTAAATAATGGTTGAATGAATAAATAAATCCAAAGAATACTTCTTTGCAAATCACTCCAGGAAGCAAGAAGAGCAAAATGACACCATTAAATGGAAAGAACAGTTATGCTGGAAAGGTTAGGGAATACGACCATACTAGGGATTAGTCAAGTGACAACATAAGCCACACTATTGCACATCATATGGAATGTCACATGAAATATTAAAAATTATACCACCTTTCTGCCACAGTAATGCAGGTGTCTCACCAATGCTTCCCAAATCAATCGTGTTACCAGTTTCGTTCTCTTCCCAAATCCATCATAGACCAATACTTTTGTGAAAAGTAAAATAAAAATGAATTCTTAGACAAATGGAAAGAAAAAAACAAAACACACACAAATATGCAAGCCCAAGTTTGTATCAGATTCAACAGACCTAAAATTTCTCTGTTCAGTTGCTATAAACATCTCTAAACACTCTAAATTTCTGCTCTTATCTCACTGCAGACCAGCAACACAGCTCATGAACTAGTCCAACTCATGCGTCACACTTAGAATAGCATGAGTCTTAGATCACACATGCACGTGCACACACACACACACACACACACACACACACACACTGGAAAGTCCAGTATTCAATGCAGATGCAAATATTTTTGCTCTCCATCTGATAATTAAAAAATTAAATTCTTCTACCTATTAAAATTCTGTCAAATACTTATTTTGACTTAAAGTCTATCCATGATGCTCACAATATCAGACTCCAAAAATATGTTAATATATTGATTATGACTTCCTCCCAATCATCCCAAGATTTAAAAAGAGATATCAGGATCACAATGTTCATTTTATAATAGGTCCTACATTTAGGAAAATAATTATTGTAGGATTGGTTTTAGGAACCTAAGTACTATGGTGACTTTCATCCATTTCCAAAATCTTTATATATTTATCTTCTTTATTTATATATCTGTACCTTTATAGAAACACATTTATTGTATAAACTAGTATGATGAGGTTTTAAAAATGCTAATAAAATGATGTTCACTTGAACCACAGTGTTTTCTAGGTGAGCTAACATTCTGTACTTGAAAATTATCCTATACAACCTAAATAAAATTTGATTAAATATAATTTATAAATTAAACTAATATATGACTTCCTAAGAAGAAAACAGGTTGCCCTTTTTTTCCCCATTAAAATAGCTCCAGGTTAATGAGGATGCTAGCTAATCTTCTTAAATTATCTTTCATCTAAAAAACAAAACATAATCTTTTTTTTTTTTAACGTTTATTTATTTTTGAGACAGAGAGATACAGAGCACGAACGGGGGAGGGTCAGAGAGACAGGGAGACACAGACTCCGAAACAGGCTCCAGGCTCCGAGCCATCAGCACAGAGCCTGACGCGGGGCTTGAACTCACGAACCGCGAGATCATGACCTGAGCCGAAGTCGGACGCTGAACCGACTGAGCCACCCAGGCGCCCCCATAATCTTTGAAATGATATAAACACAATCCTGAAAGCTCTAGTCATTCACAAAGCTTTCTTAAGTTGGAATGAGTTCATGATTTTCCTCAAAGGCCAACTAAACATCCATTCTGGAGAAAAGCATGCTTGAAGCCGTGCAAGCAGTCCATATGGACTGACTGACTAGTTAGCTAGTACTCATGCAAGTAATCCTAGTTTTAGGTCAACTATAAATAAAAACGAGACTATTTTTTAACGTTTTTATTTATTTTTGAGAGAGAGACAGAGCGCAAGCTGGAAAGGGGCAGAGAGAATGTGACACAGAATCCAAAGCGGGCTCCAGGCTCTGAGCTGTCGGCACAGAGCCTGACATGGGGCTTGCACTTGTGAACCACGAGATCATGGGAGGTTGGATGTTCAACCGACTAAGCCACCCAGGCACCCCAAAATGAGGGTATTCTTGATTATATTTATAACATGAATTTCCTAGAAGGAGAACTCAAGACCATGGCCTTCAAGCTTCATAGAGCTTCTATCACATCATCTGGCAGAAATAGTAAATATGTACTGAATCCAAGGATGAAACTGAGATTCGTCATTTTTTATAGGCTGCTGAGGTCACTGATGCTCAGGCCGACTTTTGTAAGAAAGCTGAAAGTCACTGGGGAACCTGGGCCACTGACTTGCAGCCTACGTCTTCTGTACATCTTGGGCATTGCCTGTTTGCTGGCATGGAAGTATATCAACTGATGTGCACCCCCCCGCCCCCCCGCAAAAAAAAAAGAATAAAGCTGTTTAATAAAGCTGACAATGGAAAAAAAAAAATTGGGAGCTATATATCCCAGAAACCCTATCTACTAAAGCGATGAAATGTTGAAAACCTGACTCCTCTGCCCCTTCTTGCCACGTCCCGTCCTACTGACTGCTCCTTCCAGGAGGAAGGTATTTCCCTCCCACTGGTACCAGGCTTGGCCACTGACGTGTTATGGCCAACGAGACGCGCGTACAACTGCCATGTGCCACTTCCCAGGGGGAGGTTCTTCTACGAGCCAGCGTGTGATTCCACCATTTCCCTTTTCCTTCCGTTCGAGACAAATACGTTCCAAGTAGGTGCCGCTCTTTACGTCTTAGTTTGAGAAGGAAAGGGACACCGAGCACAGCCACTGCCAGGCTGAGATTGTTTTCTAAATCCCTAACATTTTGCAGTCCTTTGTCAATGCGGCAAAACTTGGCCGACACAAGGACTGACTGACACAAGGACCTTCTCCTGGTGTGTATCCAGGTCTGTAGTGTTTGTTGAAGACTTCATGGTAAAGCTGAGTTTTCTCAAGCTCTTACTACAGGAACCAAGTGACAGTGGCAGGGCTGGAGAAGGACCATGCCATCAACCACAGGCGGCCTAGGTTAATTCGAAAGAGAGGCTGAAGAGGAGCCATACTGGCATTAAGAGGCTGGTGTGAGGTGAGGAGGAGGTGAGCCAAGACCGTGGCAACAAGGAAGGACACGGGCAAAATTATACGGCATAGGGCTATTTGCTCAATTGTCTACCTCTATCCACAGGCCATGAATTCCAATAAGGGAGGACCCTGCTTAATGGAATGTTTTCAAAAGTGTAACACGCAGTGATGGCACATGAAATGTTTTTGATGGTAAAGAACCACTCTCGAAATACTGCCACAAACTCAAGGATCTTGCATCTTTGGACGAGGGAAAGTAAAAGAAAGTGAGCTGATTAAATGCGAAATCAGAAAAAAACGTTAAGTAAGTAGCAGAATAATGGTGAACCTATATGACAAAACTGAGAAGATTTAGGGATGAGTGAAGTCTGGTAAAAATTCTGTTCTTCAATCTCTGCCCCTATACCTGGATTATAACAGGCAGATAAAGAGTGGAATAGAGGAAGGGAGAGGGAAGAGAAAGAAGATTCAAACAAAGCCTGTGCACGCTCTGAAGAAAAAACAAGAGAGAGAGAAAAGAAAAAAGAAACACTATGTAAAAGCAATAGAATACAAAGAATAAATTG
>NW_024422860.1:0-4222 GCF_014898765.1 Herpailurus yagouaroundi
TAGGATTTTAGTAAATTACATACAAGATACAGATTAAGATATACAGATATACACATGTATATGTGTGTGGGATCAAATATATGTATATATTACACGGAAGATATAGACAGATATAAATATATGAATGTATTACATGGAAGATGGAGATACATTAAGTGCAAGACATAGTCCATACAGATATATACATAGATGCATATGTATCAATCAAAGATTGGCTCAAATATAAATATTCTTTTTTTATTTTTTTAATGTTTTATTTTTGAGAGAGACAGAGAGTGAGTGGGGGAGGGGCAGAGAGAGACAAACACACACAGAATCCGAAGCAGGCTCCAGGCTCCACCCTGTCAGCAAAAAATCCAGATACGGGGCTTGAACCCATGAACCGAGAGATCATGAACTGAGCTGAAGTCAGATGCTTAACCAACTGGGCCACCCAGGTGCAATGAGCCACCCAGGTGACTCTCAAATATATATATTCTTAAATTTTCCTTCCTACTAAATGTGAAATATGTTTGCCATTCTCTCTGTTTAAGCTGAATTCCCTAACTAGCAACAACAACTAGGAATAAAAAGCTATTTGGCATTTCATCCACTCTTGCCATTTGATGAGATGCTAAAAAAAACAAGAAATAAGGGCAACAGGACAAAATCAAAAGAGGCTTGACAACCCATAATACATATAATAATCTTTTTTGGAAATCAGTGATAATTGATTTTACTCTACCCTTTACAGGGAAAGAAAAAAGAAAAAAGAAAAAAGAAAAAGGTGCCTGGCTTAGTCATTGTGCAAGTTCCAAACCAGAAGAGAGGAAAAAACACTGAAAAAGGTCACAAGGTATCTTCAGGTACCAATCTCCACATTTCACTCTTCTCTCCCTCTCATGGAAAAAGACAATTGTTTCATTATTTTAAGAACTTCCAGAGGCTGGGGGGGCAGTGGTGGTTAAGCCTTCAGTCCAAATCCCTCTCTGTGTGTGCAACATGATGGATTAAGTGTCCAGCTCCCCATGGGCTCTAACTTTCCTCAAACCTCACAACTTCACCTTGTTTTACAAACTCCTGGGAAGGCTGGGTTTGAGAAGGGGTGAAAGCGAACCCCCTAACTTTCCCACCACCACAAATCTCGCAGCACAGCACTCACATCCTTGCCCGGAGGGCTGAAAGCAAGGCCTGGGGGCAGTGTCTGAATCCACCATCGGTAAAGGACACATCTCTTTGCAGCCTCAGATTTTATCTCAATTCCACTCCATGATATACTCTTGCTTTCATCAGCAGAAAAAAGTTCCTAAATAACCGACCAGTTGGATTACTGCAACCTTTGCTCCCCTTCTCCAAATATATACAAGAACTACCAATGCTCAAGAAAGAGGTGCCCCCCCATCAACCACCTCCAACTGCCAAGGGAGCCCTTGGCAGAGAGGCTTCAGACTGTCTGGGCTCCAGATATTTCTAGGTGACACACACAGCACTAAGGACATGGGTGCTTCAAATTTTAAAGCCTATTTTATAGGCTCCTCATGGGAATGTGTTCACTTTTTTTAAAAAAATCAACGGATATTCCCTTACCCAGTCTTTCCTGAGGTGGGACGCATCGACTGATTTAGAGCAATATCAATGTTCTCTTTCAGGAGTACTGAACAGTAATGAACAGAAATCTTCAGGTAAGGTCCCTTCTGAGCCCACAGAGATGTAAGCGCCATTCAGAGAAGGTATCAGCCACCGGCATGGCCTGGCCTTCACATCACAGTGACCTCCGTCAGCCTGAGAGCTGGTGGGGAAGGGGGGGAAGGGCAGTACCCCCAACCCATGGCTGGCGGAGGAGGCAACTGGGCTCTTCCACACCCTCCAGCCCAGGATCCTCCGCACGCTCTTCCGTTTAGAGAGAGCTAGTCAGACCCCATTATTCATCAGAGTGTCCTAAGAAGATACAAGAAGATAAAGTCCTCGACTGTGCTAGATACCGGAAGGAAAAGAGCAGCCACAAAATGAAAACTGCCTTTTTTAGCTACGGTTAAACATTTTTTAAAAAATCACATGCTTTTGCTCCCCATACTATAGCTAATGAAAGGGGCATTTAATATCCAGTGGGAAAAGCAGGGGTTTTATAATTTCATCAGCAATTACTACAAAGCTCATTTGTAAGAGCTTGGCGAATCCTCATTTATTCCGACCTCGAGAACCAACATTCTTTGGGGTTAGAATCCAGGGACTTATTCTAATCTTGAATGTTCTCCCCACTCCCTTTAAGAGGAAAAAAAAAAAAAAATGAGCTTCACATCGACTGATGCATGACATTGTTCCAATCCAAAAAAAAAAAAAAAAAAAGTGTGCAGGTTGAAATCATTATAACATGTCATAAAGCATCAGTAATGGCCACTCAGCAATAGCTAAACCATTTTTAAGGTCATAAACAAGCACATAAAGTGTGCTACACTAATTTATTGGAAACATCCTCTTTAAAAGAAAGGGTCACAAAGGGCTCGGGCTCAATCACATTGCTCTCCTCACGCCAGCCGCAGAACTTACATATGACCTTTGCAATTCCCCTTGCAAATTCTTTCAGCACTTGGGCATTCCACTTTCAAGCTTAGGGGGAGGTGAGGCAAAGCTATAAAAATCAGCAGCAGGAACACTGGAAAATGCTGGAATAAGATGAATGCCTTTCTCACAGAAGAAATGCAGGCACTATTAATTTACAGAATCCAGTGCAAAAAAAAGGCAACTAGTCAGACCTCCTTCACCACTTATAGTTTAAACCCAGAAAAGCAAAATCAGACTTACCCTGGGAAGCCATCCTATAGGCTGACTCAGAAAAGCAGCCTGTTGACAAGCCAAAAACAGCTACAAACCAATGCTCCAAAAACTCGCTGGGTTTAATCCTCTCATCCACCTACTAACCCCTGCTACTACGTATGCATCTGGCTTTTGTTAAAGAACTTCTGCAAACGTACAGTGGATGAGCAATCATTCAGACTTCGTAAAACATGCCAAACCCATCACTAATAACACTAGTTTCATTTACTCATCACATTTTTGAGTCCTTTATTTTATTTTTCTAAGCAAAATTAGTGTTTTTTTGCTGATGCAAATTTCCTGCCACTACAGCATGCGCTTACTGTCCAAAAGGCAGCAGACTGCCTGGTGTGTACCTAATTTTCTGGGGGTCCTTGTCAGCAGTGGGTAATGTTGAAGTAATAAGTAAAGGCACAGACTGCTTGACAAAATATCTTTTAAAATTAATAGTACCAAAAAAATAATAATATCACCACTGTTTTCCCAAATAAATAAAACCTCCAGCCAATTCTTTCTTTTTTCGTTGAAAAAGGCAATTGTTTTGCTATAAAAATTATTAGAAATACTGAAGAATAGGAAGGATAAATTGATCCCTCACTGTCTTCCCATCTAATCCCTGTTCTTAGAGCTAATCACTGGCCCAAAGCTTTTCATATGTCATTCCACAAATTTCTACTTACATACTATGCCTGTGTATTCACACACACACTTCAAAGAAACTCTTGGGGACTGGTAAGTCTTGGACACCAGAGTTTTCCAGATTTTATAAAGAGAACGGTACACACACAGTATAATATCCCCAGTGGGATAGGGCAATAGCTCATAATCAAGTGCATTAATATTTCTGCTGGAAACATATGAATATTAAACTGAGACAATAAAGATGATAAATAGCCTCATGTCATTTCAGGTCAGCTAATTCTGCCAAATGAAGAAAAATTTTAAAAAGAAAAAAAATGCTTCAATATTCAGAGATTTCTGGATTTCAGAATTGCGGATAAGGAAGTTCACGGGATTTCTCCCAGTTACCAAATTTTGAAGACTTTCCTTTTTATTCCAAATGTTCGTGATAGGAAATTTAGAAAAATATACATAAATTTAAAGTCACCTGTAAAATCCCACCACAAGAAGAACTGAGTTTTATTTACTAATGTATCAACTGGCTCCAGGGAGCACAGACTTGGTCCTTCATTGGGCAGATTAAAAAATTCAGCCAAATGTAATTCCTGTTTTCATACCAGGTAGAAAGTAATACCTGTTTTAAAAACTTAGAAGGCACTATGCTAACAAAGGTTGAAGCAGGTATTAGTTAGGTGGACGTGTATTATCTTTTAGGCTACTCAGCACCTTTTAAGACACTTCCTGGGTTTGGGGAAATTCCTCTTCTTATGAGTTCAGAGGGAGACAGAGACAACTTCCATGGTGAAAG
>NW_024422861.1:0-4229 GCF_014898765.1 Herpailurus yagouaroundi
TAGGATTTTAGTAAATTACATACAAGATACAGATTAAGATATACAGACATACACATGTATATGTGTGTGGGATCAAATATATGTATATATTACACGGAAGATATAGACAGATATAAATATATGAATGTATTACATGGAAGATGGAGATACATTAAGTGCAAGACATAGTCCATACAGATATATACATAGATGCATATGTATCAATCAAAGATTGGCTCAAATATAAATATTCTTTTTTTATTTTTTTAATGTTTTATTTTTGAGAGAGACAGAGAGACAGAGAGTGAGTGGGGGAGGGGCAGAGAGAGACAAACACACACAGAATCCGAAGCAGGCTCCAGGCTCCACCCTGTCAGCAAAAAATCCAGATACGGGGCTTGAACCCATGAACCGAGAGATCATGAACTGAGCTGAAGTCAGATGCTTAACCAACTGGGCCACCCAGGTGCAATGAGCCACCCAGGTGACTCTCAAATATATATATTCTTAAATTTTCCTTCCTACTAAATGTGAAATATGTTTGCCATTCTCTCTGTTTAAGCTGAATTCCCTAACTAGCAACAACAACTAGGAATAAAAAGCTATTTGGCATTTCATCCACTCTTGCCATTTGATGAGATGCTAAAAAAAACAAGAAATAAGGGCAACAGGACAAAATCAAAAGAGGCTTGACAACCCATAATACATATAATAATCTTTTTGGAAATCAGTGATAATTGATTTTACTCTACCCTTTACAGGGAAAGAAAAAAAGAAAAAAGAAAAAAGAAAAAGGTGCCTGGCTTAGTCATTGTGCAAGTTCCAAACCAGAAGAGAGGAAAAAACACTGAAAAAGGTCACAAGGTATCTTCAGGTACCAATCTCCACATTTCACTCTTCTCTCCCTCTCATGGAAAAAGACAATTGTTTCATTATTTTAAGAACTTCCAGAGGCTGGGGGGGCAGTGGTGGTTAAGCCTTCAGTCCAAATCCCTCTCTGTGTGTGCAACATGATGGATTAAGTGTCCAGCTCCCCATGGGCTCTAACTTTCCTCAAACCTCACAACTTCACCTTGTTTTACAAACTCCTGGGAAGGCTGGGTTTGAGAAGGGGTGAAAGCGAACCCCCTAACTTTCCCACCACCACAAATCTCGCAGCACAGCACTCACATCCTTGCCCGGAGGGCTGAAAGCAAGGCCTGGGGGCAGTGTCTGAATCCACCATCGGTAAAGGACACATCTCTTTGCAGCCTCAGATTTTATCTCAATTCTACTCCATGATATACTCTTGCTTTCATCAGCAGAAAAAAGTTCCTAAATAACCGACCAGTTGGATTACTGCAACCTTTGCTCCCCTTCTCCAAATATATACAAGAACTACCAATGCTCAAGAAAGAGGTGCCCCCCCATCAACCACCTCCAACTGCCAAGGGAGCCCTTGGCAGAGAGGCTTCAGACTGTCTGGGCTCCAGATATTTCTAGGTGACACACACAGCACTAAGGACATGGGTGCTTCAAATTTTAAAGCCTATTTTATAGGCTCCTCATGGGAATGTGTTCACTTTTTTAAAAAAATCAACGGATATTCCCTTACCCAGTCTTTCCTGAGGTGGGACGCATCGACTGATTTAGAGCAATATCAATGTTCTCTTTCAGGAGTACTGAACAGTAATGAACAGAAATCTTCAGGTAAGGTCCCTTCTGAGCCCACAGAGATGTAAGCGCCATTCAGAGAAGGTATCAGCCACCGGCATGGCCTGGCCTTCACATCACAGTGACCTCCGTCAGCCTGAGAGCTGGTGGGGAAGGGGGGGAAGGGCAGTACCCCCAACCCATGGCTGGCGGAGGAGGCAACTGGGCTCTTCCACACCCTCCAGCCCAGGATCCTCCGCACGCTCTTCCGTTTAGAGAGAGCTAGTCAGACCCCATTATTCATCAGAGTGTCCTAAGAAGATACAAGAAGATAAAGTCCTCGACTGTGCTAGATACCGGAAGGAAAAGAGCAGCCACAAAATGAAAACTGCCTTTTTTAGCTACGGTTAAACATTTTTTAAAAAATCACATGCTTTTGCTCCCCATACTATAGCTAATGAAAGGGGCATTTAATATCCAGTGGGAAAAGCAGGGGTTTTATAATTTCATCAGCAATTACTACAAAGCTCATTTGTAAGAGCTTGGCGAATCCTCATTTATTCCGACCTCGAGAACCAACATTCTTTGGGGTTAGAATCCAGGGACTTATTCTAATCTTGAATGTTCTCCCCACTCCCTTTAAGAGGAAAAAAAAAAAAAAATGAGCTTCACATCGACTGATGCATGACATTGTTCCAATCCAAAAAAAAAAAAAAAAAAAGTGTGCAGGTTGAAATCATTATAACATGTCATAAAGCATCAGTAATGGCCACTCAGCAATAGCTAAACCATTTTTAAGGTCATAAACAAGCACATAAAGTGTGCTACACTAATTTATTGGAAACATCCTCTTTAAAAGAAAGGGTCACAAAGGGCTCGGGCTCAATCACATTGCTCTCCTCACGCCAGCCGCAGAACTTACATATGACCTTTGCAATTCCCCTTGCAAATTCTTTCAGCACTTGGGCATTCCACTTTCAAGCTTAGGGGGAGGTGAGGCAAAGCTATAAAAATCAGCAGCAGGAACACTGGAAAATGCTGGAATAAGATGAATGCCTTTCTCACAGAAGAAATGCAGGCACTATTAATTTACAGAATCCAGTGCAAAAAAAGGCAACTAGTCAGACCTCCTTCACCACTTATAGTTTAAACCCAGAAAAGCAAAATCAGACTTACCCTGGGAAGCCATCCTATAGGCTGACTCAGAAAAGCAGCCTGTTGACAAGCCAAAAACAGCTACAAACCAATGCTCCAAAAACTCGCTGGGTTTAATCCTCTCATCCACCTACTAACCCCTGCTACTACGTATGCATCTGGCTTTTGTTAAAGAACTTCTGCAAACGTACAGTGGATGAGTAATCATTCAGACTTCGTAAAACATGCCAAACCCATCACTAATAACACTAGTTTCATTTACTCATCACATTTTTGAGTCCTTTATTTTATTTTTCTAAGCAAAATTAGTGTTTTTTTGCTGATGCAAATTTCCTGCCACTACAGCATGCGCTTACTGTCCAAAAGGCAGCAGACTGCCTGGTGTGTACCTAATTTTCTGGGGGTCCTTGTCAGCAGTGGGTAATGTTGAAGTAATAAGTAAAGGCACAGACTGCTTGACAAAATATCTTTTAAAATTAATAGTGCCAAAAAAATAATAATATCACCACTGTTTTCCCAAATAAATAAAACCTCCAGCCAATTCTTTCTTTTTTCGTTGAAAAAGGCAATTGTTTTGCTATAAAAATTATTAGAAATACTGAAGAATAGGAAGGATAAATTGATCCCTCACTGTCTTCCCATCTAATCCCTGTTCTTAGAGCTAATCACTGGCCCAAAGCTTTTAATATGTCATTCCACAAATTTCTACTTACATACTATGCCTGTGTATTCACACACACACTTCAAAGAAACTCTTGGGGACTGGTAAGTCTTGGACACCAGAGTTTTCCAGATTTTATAAAGAGAACGGTACACACACAGTATAATATCCCCAGTGGGATAGGGCAATAGCTCATAATCAAGTGCATTAATATTTCTGCTGGAAACATATGAATATTAAACCGAGACAATAAAGATGATAAATAGCCTCATGTCATTTCAGGTCAGCTAATTCTGCCAAATGAAGAAAAATTTTAAAAAGAAAAAAAATGCTTCAATATTCAGAGATTTCTGGATTTCAGAATTGCGGATAAGGAAGTTCACGGGATTTCTCCCAGTTACCAAATTTTGAAGACTTTCCTTTTTTATTCCAAATGTTCGTGATAGGAAATTTAGAAAAATATACATACATTTAAAGTCACCTGTAAAATCCCACCACAAGAAGAACTGAGTTTTATTTACTAATGTATCAACTGGCTCCAGGGAGCACAGACTTGGTCCTTCATTGGGCAGATTAAAAAATTCAGCCAAATGTAATTCCTGTTTTCATACCAGGTAGACAGTAATACCTGTTTTAAAAACTTAGAAGGCACTATGCTAACAAAGGTTGAAGCAGGTATTAGTTAGGTGGACGTGTATTATCTTTTAGGCTACTCAGCACCTTTTAAGACACTTCCTGGGTTTGGGGGAATTCCTCTTCTTATGAGTTCAGAGGGAGACAGAGACAACTTCCATGGTGAAAG
>NW_024422862.1:0-1307 GCF_014898765.1 Herpailurus yagouaroundi
CTTCTTATGAGTTCAGAGGGAGACAGAGACAACTTCCATGGTGAAAGCCAAGGGCTCACTTTCCCAGACTCCCTTGCAGCTAGGGTAAGACATGTGCCTTCCATTCCACCAATCAGACGTACCTGGGCCACACTGTGCAGACCTGTGCTCTGACAAGGAAAGAAACAGCTACATCTGGAAGGCATAGAGGTATAGGATTTGGCTGTATGGTTTAATGGTCTGCCTCAGTGAGGTCAATGTTGTAAGCTACAATGTGTGCACCCAGAGGTAGCTACATCAGTGTCCTTGTTCTATATAGTGTGCTGGGGCATAGTTCCTCACTGCTCAGCCTCAGGCTGCTTCACTGGCCTCCCAAGGGTCCCAGGCTCCTGAATATTCTGTGTAATAAACTCTTTCTACTTAAACTGAACCAAGCTTAGCTGTCTGTTGATACAGTGAAGAAATGTGCTACAAGGAGGAAATCTCTTAACAAGGCAAGGCAACACGATGTAGCGGAAAGAAAACAGAGCTAACTAAAAGCCAAAGATAGCAGCTTTCAAAACTGGACTCATATCCCCATCCTATACCAACTATCTCTCGGAGCATGGGCAAGCTTACTATTTTCTTTGAACGTCAATTTCCCTATCTGTAAAATAATAATACCCACCTTGCAAAACTGTTCAGGAGAAAGAAATGAACTTTTTCATTTATTCACTCATTCATTCATTCAAACCCTTCACTGACCTTCGACTATGTGCTATATACACTACGCTCAAATATCAGGTACTAGAGTGCTCAGATGTAGCAAATAAAACTACCAGACATCAAATTGAACATGAGTTTCAAATAAACCACAAATAGTATCTAGTATAAGCAAGTCCCACATCTGGGATATACTTATACTTTAAAATGTTCTATACTGGGGACATACTTACATTAAAAGATTATGTTCTGCTCTGAAATTCAAATTTTTCTGGTGCCCTCTATTTCACCTCTCCTATCGTTCACCTCAGTAAAGAGTTGCGCACCCAAGAGACAGAGTCCTTGTAATCATGGACCCTCAGTCTGCTACCAGGGAGTGGGGGGGGAGGAAACCAGACAAGTAACAAACAAGCCAACAACTACACAGTATAAATAGAGAAAAGAGTTACAGAGGTAATAATTTGAGCAGTAAGATGGAAATAAAAAGGGAAGCATATTTAATTAGTAGGGTTGTTAAGGAAAGCCTTGTCTAGGAAGGTAACTCTGAAGGAAGGATTGTGCTGAAGACAATTAAACACTTGCTATTATAGTAGAACACCCTGCACAAGGCCTAGGACACGGCAGGT
>NW_024422863.1:0-20601 GCF_014898765.1 Herpailurus yagouaroundi
TCACAGTTGGTGGGTTTGGGCCCCACATCGGGCTCTGTGCTGACAACTGGGAGCCTGGAGCCTGGTTCAGATTCTGTGTCTCCTGTCTCTACCGCTTCCTGGCTCACACTCTGTTTCTCTTTCTCAAAAATAAGCACACATTAAAAAAAATTTAGAATGGTTTTAGACTTACAGAAAAAATATGACAATAAAAGAGTTCCAATACACCCAACACCCAGTGTCCCCTACAATTAACAACTTACATTAATGTGCTACATTTGTTATAATTAATGAGCCAGTCTGAGGACATTAATATTAACTGCAGCCCACACTCGATTTAGATTGTTTTTTAGTTGTGGTTGCTGTTTTTAAATGTTTATTTACTTTCGAGAGAGAGAGGGAGAGTTCGTGCGTGAGCAGGGGAGGGAGAAGGGCAGAGAAAGAGAGAGAGAACGAGGGAGGGACAAAGGGAGAGGGAGGGAGAGGGAGAGAGAGGGAGAGAGAGGGAGGGAGAGAGAGAGAGAGAGAGAGAGAGAGAATCCCAAGCAGGCTCCACACTGTCAGCACAGAGCCCCATGTGGGGCTCAAACCCAAGAACCATGAGATCATGACCTGAGTGGAAGCTGGACGCTTAACTGACTGAGCCACCCAGGCGCCCCCCAATTTTTTTTTTACTTAATGTCCTTTTTCTGTTCCAGGACCCTACCCAGAGTACCACATTACATTTAGCTGTGTCTCCCCAGTTTCTCCTAAGGAGAATTCTCAGAATTCTCAGAATTCTCAGAATTTCTTCGTTCTTGATGCCCTTAACAATTTTGAGGAGTATCGCTCAGGCATTTTATAGAACATCTCCCAACAAGGATCCATCTGATGGTTTGGTCACGATTACGCTGCCGTTATAGGATTTGGGGTAAGATCATGAAGGTAAAGTGCCATTCTCATTGCATGACACCGAGGGTCGTGCTGTCAACACAACTTATCTCTGTGTATCACCTGGCAGGGGCTGGCATATGTCCTTCTCTCCCTCCACCTGTCCATCCTGTCCTCTCTACACAGCGCATATTTAAGGAGCCGGGAGTTGTGCGCCACCTCCTTGAGGGCAGACAAACTACACAGATTATCTGGAACTTTTCTGCACAGACTTGCCTTTTCTCCCCCCCCATTTATTCCATCATTTGTGTATATCAGTATGGACGCAAGAATATTTATTTTATACGCTAGGTTAAAATCCAACATTATTTTCTTGTTTTAACTATTCCAGCTCTGGTCATAGGAAGCTCTTTAAGACGGCTCCTGTGTCCTTTTGACATGTGCCTACTGTCATTGGGCTTATTTAGTTCAGTGCTTTCTTACTTTTTTGGCACTATAAGACATTCCAGGCTCATTTTGTAGATTCCCTGGCCCAGCCCTAAACCCAGCCATTCTCCCAAGGAGCACCGGTTGCTTTGATTCCAGAAGGGTACTGGAGATCAAGATCTGGACGCTAGTTGTGCTTGTGGAATTTTTAAAGAACGCCCTCAATGAATTATTTCCAAAGAGAAAGCACTTTTATAATACTAAGGTTTATAATTTGGGTTTTCATATATCCAAGTCAACTATGTTTACTAGAGCAAGGCATAATTATTACGGTGTCTGGGACACTCACTGGGACACTCATTGCTTGTGCTATGTTAACGGTAGCAAGACTTTACGTTATCGATATTGGTGAAATGTCGATACTATCCAAAGCAATCTACACATTCAATGCAATCCCTATCAAAATACCACCAGCATTTTTCACAGAGCTAGGACAAAGAATTCTAAAATTTGTATGCAGCCAGAAAAGATCCTGAATAGCCAAAATAATGATGAAAAGGAAACCCAAAGCTGGAGGCATCACAATTCCAGACTTTAAGCTGTATTACAAAGCTGTAATCATCAACACAGTATGGTACTGGCACAAAAACAGACATAGAGATCACAGTAACAGAATAGAGAATCCAGAAATGGACCCACAAACGTGTGGCCAACTAATCTTTGACAAAGCAGGAAAGAATATCCAATGGAATAAAGACAGTCTCTTCACCAAGTGGTGCTGGTAACACTGGACAGTGACATGCAGAAGAATGAACCTGGACCACTTTCTTACAGCGTACACAAAAATAAACTCAAAATGGATGAAAGACCTAAATGTAAGACAAGAAACCACCAAAATCCTAGAGACAAAAACAGGCAGCAACCTCTTTGACCTCGGCTGCAGCAACTTTTTACTAGACATGGCTCCAGAAGCAAGGGAAAAAAACGCAAAAATGAACTACTGGGACCTCATCAAGATAAAAAGCTTCTGCACAGCGAAGGAAACAATCAACAAAACTAAAAGGCAACCAACGGAATGGGAGAAGATATTTACAAATAATATATCAGATAAAGGGTTAGCATGCACAATCTAGAAAGAACTTACCAAACTCAACACCCAAAAAACAAATAATCCGGTGAAGAAATGGGTAGACACTTTTCCAAAGAAGACATCCAGATGGCAAAGAGACACGTGAGAAGATGTTCAACATCATTCATCATCAGGAAAATACAAATCCAAACCACACTGAGATACCACCTCACACCCATCAGAATGACTAAAATTAATAACTCAAGAAACAACAGAAGTTGGCAAGGATGCAGAGAAAGGGGAACCCTTTTGCACTGCTGGTGGGAATGCAAACTGGTGCAGTCACTCTGGAAAACAGGAGGTTCCTCAAAAAATTAAAAACAGATCTACCCTAGGACCCTGTAATTGCACTACTAGGTATTTATCCAAAGGATACAGGAGTGCTGATTCATAGGGGCACATGTACCTCAATGTGTATAGCAGCGCTTTCAACAATAGTCAAATTATGGAAAAAGTCCAAACGTCCATCAACTGATGAATGGATGAAGAAGATGTGGTTTATATATACACACACAATGGAGTATTACTCAACAATCAAGAAGAATGAAACCTTGCCATTTGCAACAACGTGGATGGAACTAGAGCGTCTTATTCTAAGCGAATTAAGTCAGAGAAAGACAAATATATGATTTCACTCATATGTGAAATTTAAGAAACACTGCAGATGAACATAGGGGAAGAGAAGGAAAAATAAGGTAAAAACAGGGAGGGAGGCAAACCATACGAGACTCTTAAATACAGAGAACTGAGAGTTGCTGGAGGGGAGGTGGGTGGGGGGACGGGCTAGATGGGTGATGGGCATTAAGGAGGGCACTTTTGGGATGAGCACTGGGTGTCGTATGTAAGAGATGAATCACTGGGTTCTACTCCTGAAACCATTACTACGCTACATGTTAACTAACTTAAATAAAAAAGGGGCGCCTGGATGGCTCAGTCGGTTAAGCACCCAACATTGGCTTAGGTCATGATCTCACGGTTCATGAGTTCGAGCCCCATGTGGGGCTCTGTGCTGACAGCTCAGAGTCTGGAGCCTGCTTCAGATTCTGTGTCTCCCTCTGTCTCTGCCTCTTCCCTGCTCACGCTCTCTCTCTCAAAAATAAACAAACGTTAAAAAAAATTTTTTTTAATTACAAAAAAAGACTTTATATTATAAATACTTGTAATAAATTACATACAAGTCCTGGTCTTTAACTGACCCAGAACATCTGCGCTCTTGAAGAATTCCACAAATAAAAAGGGAACAGAACAAGATAAGCACCTTAGCACTTACACTCCAGAAGAACTCTTCTCCCTCGCCTCTTGGGAAGTTTTGGTGAAGCCTTGAGCCCTTCCCGAGTTGGTCATTAGGGTCCGAGGACCCTACCCCACACCATCACTGCGAGTCAGAACATCACAAAGGAGCCCGTGGTTCGAGCATCCCGCGCCGTCCTCTACCCCTATGCTGTGAAGGAGCCCCAGCACCTCTACTTGGTGGGCCGTTCAAGCTCCAGAAGTTCAACCGCCTCCCAGGAGACAAGTACAATGAAGATGACAAGAGAAATGGATCTCATGTGGCAAGAGAATCATAAAAGAAGGCTCTCTGGAATGTGTAAAGAGAGCTCCATTCATGACCTGCATTCCCAATCCTGAAAAGTACACTCGACAGCCATCCCTCGGCCAAACCCCAGGGCCGGCGAACCTTTCTGCCACGTTTTTCTGGAGCACAGCCACACACTCCTGTATGTACCTGCCATCGCTGCCTCCACGCTGCAAGACCTGAGCCATCACCACGTGAATAGTCTGATCCCCGAAGTCAAGAAAAGTCACTGTCTGACCCTTTACAAACTTTGTCGACCTCAGAGCTACAGCTGCATTTCTCAGACTTGAGTCATGCCTGGATTCATTTCATTTTTTAATTATTTTCAAGATTTTATTTTTGGGGTGCCAGGGTGGCTCAGTCAGTTAAGCATCCAACTTTGGCTCAGGTCATGATTTCACAGTTAGGGGGTTTGAGCTCCGGGTCAGGCTCTGTACTGACAGCTCAAAGCCTAGAGCCTGCTTCGGAGTCTGTGTGTCCCTCTCTCTCTGTTCCCTCACCTCTGCCCTAAGTTTGTGCTCTGTCTCTCTCTTAATAAATAAATAAACATTAAAATTTTTTTTAAAAATAAATAAGATTTTAATTAATCTCTACACCACCGTGCGGCTCGAACTCACAAGCCTGAGATCAAGAGTCACATGCTCCACTGACTGAGCCAGCCAGGTTCCCCCAGACTTATTTTATTTTATTTTATTTCATTTTTTTTGAACCCTATTACTACTTTTTCATTGAGGCCTTTGTTCAGAGTTGCTCCCTACTGACAACTGAGAGTTGTAGGATGATACTAAGGCAGGCACTTCTCCAGGAGATGTGGGACTCCTCTGAAGGGTCATTTATTTATTTATTTTATATGTGTTTTTCAATATATGAAATTTATTGTCAAATTGGTTTCCATCCAACATCCAGTGCTCATCCCAAAAGGTGCCCTCCTCAATACCCATCACCCACCCTCCCCTCCCTCCCACCCCCCATCAACCCTCAGTTTGTTCTCAGTTTTTAAGAGTCTCTTATGCTTTGGCTCTCTCCCACTCTAACCTCTTTTTTTTTTTTCCTTCCCCTCCCTCATGGGTTTCTGTTACCCCCAGACTTATTTTAAATTTTTTTTTTCAACGTTTATTTATTTTTGGGACAGAGAGAGACAGAGCATGAACGGGGGAGGAGCAGAGAGAGAGGGAGACACAGAATCGGAAACAGGCTCCAGGCTCCGAGCCATCAGCCCAGAGCCCGACGCGGGGCTCGAACTCCCGGACCGCGAGATGGTGACCTGGCTGAAGCCGGACGCTTAACCGACTGCGCCACCCAGGCGCCCCCCCCCCAGACTTATTTTAAATTAACTTATTTTTTGTGGAATCCCAGCGTTCACAGATTTTTAAAAATTGAGATAAAGTCCACATATCATACAATTCACCCCATGGAAGTATACAACTCAATATTTTTTCGTATGTTCACAGAATTGTACAACTATCTGTGCTATCGAATTCCAGAACATCCTCGCCACCCCCAGAAGAAACTCCATACCTACCACAGCAGCCATTCTTGTTGCCCCCGACCCCAAATTCCTGGCAACACGAATGTACTTTGTGTCTCTATAGATTCTGCCGACATATGCGATCTCACATACGGCTTTATTTTTTACTGTACTGTGAAATATGTCTAAATATAAAACATTTCACTTTCTTTGTTTTCATAGCTCCTAGGCTATAAAACACAAAACAAATTTGCACGTTTTATGAGAGCAAGACCACAAAGCAGATGTTGAATCCGATGGTGTGGGGAGTTTTCTGGGAACAAACTGTTTCTCCCGTGGCCCCACCTGATACCTCAGCACTACTTTCCAGTTCAGCTACCGGTTTTCTGGACGTCACAGAAGGCCTCATTTCGCCCGTCGCTTTTCTTTTGACTGACAGGACAAAGAGCTCTGGGGGCCAGGCACCTTGATGTCTTTTGCCGATCTAGAAGGATAGCTTAATGGATGAATGTGGACAGGTTCTTTCCTCCCAGCCAGGGGCAGTTATGTGAGTGCCACTGACAATGAGACACTCCCTCACATCACCTGGAATATCCTTTTATGAATTGAAGGATTAGTATGGAAACAATGACAGAAGAGTAAACTCACAGAGAACATGCTTATTCCCCAGAACATGCTCCAAATGCTGTTTGAGAAAACCTGAAGTAGATGTATTTTTTTCAATAATTTTTTTGGTTTGTTTTTAAATGTTTATTTATTTTTCAGAGAGAGAGAGAGAGAGCGCGCACAAGCAGGGGGCACGGGGCAGGGGGGAGGGGGGAGGGAGGCAGAGAGAAAGGGAGACACAGAATCCGAAGCAGGCTCCAGGCTCTGAGCTGTCAGCACAGAGCCCAATGCAGGGCTGGAACCCACGAACCGCGAGATCATGACCTGAGCCGAAGTCAGACGCTTAACCGACTGAGCCACCCAGGCGCCCCTGAAGGAGATCTATTTTTCAGGCAACCATTCTGCTACTACCCGTGCTTGTCTTCCTCCCTCGCCTTCCTTTCCTCTGAATTCTGGTGGGGGTGGCAAGGATTTCTGTATTGGGAGTGGGAGGAAAAAGGGCTACTGGGGTGGGGCTGGGGGCACAGACGTAAAACACGCCCCCGGCTCTGTGTGCTCTTCCGTGAAGTCCTGGGCGATGTGTAGTTTTAACACATGCTTAGAAATATTGGGACGTGGGGCGCCTGGGTGGCTTGGTCGGTTAAGCGTCCGACTTTGGCTCAGGTCATGATCTCACAGTCCGTGAGTTCGAGCCCCGCGTCGGGCTCTGTGCTGACGGCTCAGAGCCTGGAGCCTGTTTCAGATTCTGTGTCTCCCTCTCTCTCTGCCCCTCCCCTGTTCATGCTCTGTCTCTCTCTGTCTCAAAAATAAATAAACGTTAAAAAAAAAAATTAAAAAAAAAAAAGAAAAAAGAAATATTGGGACGCAATCTCAATCGCTTAAGAGAAATAGGTGACTTTTCTTTAATTTCAGGTGTGTGGACCTTCAGCAAATGCAGGGGTTAAGCTGACTGGAGACTGGGTGCGAGAACCCGACAACCGAGCCTGTGGCAAGTGAGTGCCGAGAGCCGAGTCCCCATCTCACCCGCATCTGGCGACAACTGCGTATTGTAAGACGTACTCTTGCCCCACGTGGTGGATCACGTCAAGTTATCTCTTAAGTTAAAGAAAGTAAGCCTATGTCAGGAGTGACTGCTTAGTGGGTAGGTGGTCTTCTTTTGGGGTGACAAAATGTTCTGGGATTAGATAGTGGTGATGGTTGCACAACATCAATGTAGTAAATGTCACTGAATGGCACACATTCAAATGGGAAATTTTATGTTGTCTGGATCTTACCACAAATAAATCTTTACAACCTCATTGAAGGGCGGGAGGGCAAGTAATTTGGAGTAACCTCAGAGACAAAGAACGGCCACTGAGGCCCTCTGGATAGAGACCTACAAGCCTGTGAGTCCTAAGGGGAGGAGGTGGAACTGAGAACCAGACAGCGGGCCAGTCCTCACAGTCATCCTGTGGGGAGCTCAGCGTTGGTGGGCCTGGCATTCCCCAACGGTTTTCTGCACACACAATGATTTCAAAGTTCTAATATAAAAATGCCAACAAAGGAAAAGGAGCAAAGGAGAAACCTGCCATTAGGTTGCCTTATCCTGGCCCCAAACAACGTGCCTGTATTTGGCACGTCTACTGTCCAAAGTTTCTAAAAATGAATGACGCTGAATGGATGGTGGCCTTGAGGTAGGCAGGTATAGAAGGAACGCATCAACTCAGCCAGGACCCTACTGGGTCATCAGGGAGGACTCTGCTGGCCCTACACCTCACTCCTCTCTGTGGCAAGGGTGGGGCAGAGTAAAAGAGAGAGAGAGAGAGAGAGAGAGAGAGAGAGAGAGAGAGAGAACCCTAAGCAGGCTCCACATTTAGCACAGGGCTTGATCCCATGTCCCTGGGATCATGACTTGAGCCAAGATCAAGAGCGGGACGCTCAACCCCGACTGAGCTACCCAGGAGTCCCAGGGATGTGCATATATTTCTAACCTGAGTTAATCACTCAGGTTTAAGACATTTGGCTTCACCCACTAATGGCAGGAAAGCCAACTTAACATGGATCAAATAGAGTGCCATGCTAGGTCCCATTAGAAGAAATAGGAACTGGGGCACCTGGGTGGCTCAGTCGGTTGGGCAACGGACTTTGGCTCAGGTCATAACCTCACAGTTTGTGGGTTCGAGCCCTGCATCCAGCTCTGTGCTGATAGCTCAGAGCCTGGAGCCTACTTCGGATTCTGCGTCTACCTCTCTCTCTGCCCCCCTCCAACTGTGCTCTCTCTCTCTCTCTCTCAAATAAATAAACATTAAAAATAAATAAATAAAAATAAGAAATAGGAACTTGGTTCTTGAGTCAAGATGGAAGGCACCTTAACTAGGCAACCAACCAGAAGACTCTACAGAAGTTAACAGGCAGCAAAGATGATCTCCAAAGGAGGAAGAGCAGACTTTGCCAATGCCTTTGTCAAAATGAACAGCGTTAACGTAAGGAGTATTTAAATGTGTATGGCTGAGTGGGTACTTTCCCAGACCATCTCGGCCCTCAGACACAGCCTAGAGAATAGAAGCAGGCTGGGAGAACTGAAAGGAGACGGGTCTTGGCATGCTTAGATGGATTTCCAGACAAAGAAAAAAAAAAACACTGATGAATACCTTTATGTGCAAATTCAACCAAGGTCAAGCGACAAGGGTCTGAGCTCTGAAGAGAGCGGACAACTGGCCGGGAGAGACAAGAGGATAAAAGAGCAGGGGGTTTCTGCATCTGGGCCGCTGTGGAGGTCTCTCCATCAGGGAAGGGCACGCAGCGGCCTCTGGCGGCCACCAGGGGGCGCGCGCCCAGCACGCAGGCGCAGCTAGAGGCGGGGGGGGGGGGGTCTCCCCGGAAGAGCACCGGAAGTCATGTGACTCCCAGTTCCGGCTCCTCTCCCTGCCCGGAACTCAGAACTGCGGGCCGTCCGCTTCCCCTCCCCTCTCCTCCCCTAGGCCTCCGCCCCCGCCCCTGCCCCCGCCCCGTAGGCACGCCTCTTCTGTCCTGGCTCTGGGTCTCCCGTCTTTCCTCTCCGGCCCCAAATCCGCACACGCCGCCCCACCATGTCCCTTTCAAATAACGTGAAGTCACCAGACGAAGCCAGCATGGAAGAAAGTCTGCAATCGCTCGCTTGTCCTCACTCTGCGTTCCCTAAAAAGCCACGTGGCTACAAATGCAGGGAGGAACTGGAGTTACAACCCACCAGCACCCCCCCCCCCCCCCCGGGGGGGGGGGGGGGGGCTCAGGGTTTTTTCTGCCACGCCCTTTCTCCTCTCCAGGACGGAAGGCCGAGGCCAAGTGTGTAAGCACTGCAGGCACAAAGCCCACCGCCCAGGAAGGAAGCTATGCCCAGTGCCGGCTCTGCCAGATGCTGGCTCCACCCTGGAAAACGTCCAAGCTGGAGTGTCCCCTTGTTATCCCAGCGCGGGCTGCATAATTACCCAGCAGAGCGGTCCAAAATGGAAAGCTTCAATTGCCCCTTAGCTAATTGAGGGCCAGGAAAAGCAAAGGTCTTCCCTAAAGCAACAAATGAGGAATAGACTTTGGCTGGCTAATCTCTCTTACTTTGAAATCTATTTGTAAGAAGCTTGTTTAGTAAATGAAAAGTCAGGGGCGCCTGCATGGCTCAGTAAGTTAAGTTAAGCTGACTCTTGATCTCAGCTCAGGTCATGAGCTCATGGTTCTGAGCTCCAGCCCCATGTTGGGCTGTGTGCTGACTGCACACAGCCTGCGTGGAATTATGTCTCTCCCTCTCTCTGCCCCTCCCCTGCTCGCTCACGTGTGCTCTTTTCTCTCTCTCAAAATAAGTAAACTTAAAATGAAAAATACATTGGGGCACCTGGGTGGCTCAGTCGGTTGAGCGGCCGACTTCGGCTCAGGTCATGATCTCACACTCCGTGAGTTCGAGCCCCGCGTCGGGCTCTGTGCTGACAGCTCAGAGCCTGGAGCCTGCTTCAGATTCTGTGTCTCCCTGTCTCTCTGACCCTCCCTCGTTCATGGTCTGTCTCTCTCTCTGTCTCAAGAATGAATAAACATTAAAAAAAAAATAAAAAAAAAAAAGAAAGAAAAATACATGAAAAATCAGTCTTTGCACTAACCAACCTCTGTAAGCCAAGTCACCTCTCAAGGAAAGTGTACAGGAAGGTGCCCCTCAGGTGGGTTTAGCTTATTTATGAATTTTATATTCAAGCACATTTTCCCTAAAGAGCTCAACTGCATACAGATTCAATTTTACAGTTGTTGGGGTTCAGAATACCTTCTCCTCCTCCTCCTTCCTCATCTGCCCCAACAAGATACAGGTCTGCAGGTCAGTGCCAGCCCATTGGCACTCGCTCCTAAAGGCGGGGGTGGAAATGGCTGGAAGGCAGCTACGTAGACAGAACCTGCCAGCACCCACAGCCATGGTGTTCCACCCCTAGATCCCCTTTCATCACCTTTGGTCTCCAGAGCCTCCCAGAACACAGTAGTCATTGAACACTCAAATCGGAGAACAATAATCGCCTATAGCAGAGCTTAGCTTTCTTACAAGCTTTAAAATAGGATATTGGAGGGGCGCCGGGTGGCTCAGTCAGTTAAGCGTCTGACTTTGGCTCAGGTCATGATCTCAAGGTCCGTGGGTTCAAGCCCCGCCTTGGGTTCTGTGCTGACAGCTCAGAGCCCGGAGCCTGCTTCGGTTTCTGTGTCTCCCTCTCTCCCCCTCCCCTGCTTGTACTCTCTCTGTCTGTCTCAAAAATGAATAAATAAACATTTAAAAAACACGATACTGGAAAACAAGTCCACACTACCAAATCAAGACATAAATGTCTTGATTCTCAATGTTATGCCAGGACAGAAAGACACTATTGTATAAACTATTGCTATTGTATAACTAAAATCTTAAATGACATTTAGCATACAGAATGTACCAACACGGAATCCTTATCCATAATCAAGGACCGAACCAAGGGCTGTTAGACTGGTACCTATCCATTCATCTGCCAATCCATCCTATCTATCCACCTACCTATGCATTTATCTACCCACCACCCACCCATGTCTCCACTCGTCCACCTGACAACTGGTCCAGCCATCTGTCAGTCACTGTGCTCCACAGGTCCCCTCCCCAAGCTGAGCATGAACACCCAGCTGCCATTTGCTAAGCAGATGTCCTGAGGCAGGCTTGTGGTATTCCAGGAACAGTCTCATAGTAAGCATCAAGGCCCTGCGGGAGAAACGAGCTTGGCTTGTTCAAGGGATAGGAAGGTGGCAATGAGTCCTGAGCCTGGATGGGAGAGGAGTGACGAAGGGTGCCCCCCCACAGAAGGACGGGCATACAGGGCCTTCCAGGTCACAGTCAGGAGTCTGCATTTTATTCCAAGTGCAACTAGAAGCCATTGAATGGTTTGGGCCTTGGGACAGTTGTAATCTATCTTCCAAAACCAGTGAGGAGGTAGCTGCTGTGGTCCAGGCTGGAGATGACAAAAGCTTGCACGAAGACGGGAACGTGATCCCAGAGAGCACTGTGTTGCCTGAGGAAGGTGGGCCTTGGCTTGGGCAGCAAGGTGACCAGGGGAGCTGTGGCTCAGATCCGAGCCCCGGCAAGGAGGGTACCGAGGGGCAAAAACAGGATTTTGACCTCCACCCCGTTCAAAGGCACTACCGGCCATCCAGGCAAGGAGACCAGCAGGCAGCAAGGGGGTGACTCCATGAGAACTGGGAAAGGTGGGGTGCAAACACACCCACCAAGTGAGCATCAGTCAGCACCTCAGCGGGGAATGCCTCTGTGCTGCCGTTCACTTGGAAGGGCGACTCTTCAAAGTGGGATCAGTGAACCAGAAGGTGCCTGCAGTGGTTACGGGCCACCAAAAAGCCCTCCAGAGAGGTTCTGCCAAATTCCCCTCTCTTCACCAGCCACACTCAAGGATGGCAGCCTCCCTCTTCCTTTTATTTTAAATGCTCCCGTAACGGGGCGCCCGAGTGGCTCAGTCCGTCGAACACCGGACTTTTGATTTCAGCCCTGGTCATGATCTCATGGATCGTGAGTTTGAGCTCCACATCAGGCTCAGCACTGATGGCTCAGAGCCTGCTTGGGATTCTCTCTCTCTTTTCCTGTCTCTGCCCCTCCCCTGGTCTTGCTCTCCCCCACTTCAAAATAAAGAAAGAAAGAAAGAAGCAAGTAAATAAATAAAAATTTAAAAAATTTTAAATGCTCCCCTATCAGGTGTGGCCTCAGCTGCTCAATGATGGGGTGACACTTCCTGAGAGGGCCGATGCAGCACACAGCACTGGTTTAAGGTATAAGGCAGAAACGACATTCCTCCCACTGTTACGGACTCACCGTATCCCCCTAAAATTTATATGCTTGCGTCCTCACCCCCAGGACCTCAGAATGTGACTATTTGGATGGAGGGTTATTGAAGAGGTAAGTAAGGTAAAATGAAGTCATCAGAGGGGACCCTGATCCAGCCTGGTGCCTTACAAGAGATCACGACACAGACACGCGGAGGGAAGACCACGTGAGGACACGGGGAGGAGGTGCCTGTCTGCAAGTCATGAAAAAAGCCTTGGGGGAAATGAGGCTGACATCTCGAACTTGGACCTCTGGCCTCCAGAAGAGTGAGAAGACAAATTTTTTTTTTTTTTTTTTTTTTTTTTTTTGTGGATGCTACCCAGTCTCTGGTATTTTGTTACGATAGCCGGAATAAGCTACTGCATCCGACTTACGAGGGACCCCAAGTCAGCGGGGGAGCAGCTTTGCAGGAAGCAGACTTGTGCTGGCCAGAATGACGGGGCTTGGAGAGCTGGTACAAAGCCTCAGAGAACAGAAGCCAGGAGACTGAGGGTCGGGTGTGGGCAGGGGACGCTGCCCACCACAGGGAAAGCTGGTACTAAGTGCACGCGATTCGATTTGCTCTCATGGGAGTGGGCTGATTTCAGATCAACCCCCCCCCCCCCGTCTTCCCCAGGACTCATGAGAAGTCACCCCATCCTCTTTCCTCCAAGATTCGGAAGCACTACGTAACTTTTCACCAAAATTATACTTTATGTGTCACCTCTTCAGTGGTTAAGTATGGGTGTCTGTCCTTCCCTCCTACACTGTGAGGTCCTTCGGGAGCAGAACCTTTGTCCTATTTATCTTTATATAGAACAGAACCTTGACCCTCACAAAAATGTTCTCTGTGTGGTTTGCATAAACAAGTAACTCTTATCTTGATGCCCTACTCTTGTCTCAACAGAATACAATGAAAACCATTCATTATCCTGCCCCATTATCAGATCAGTAATTTTTTTTTAAGATTTTATTTCTAAGCAATCTCTACGCCCAGTGTGGGGCTCAAACTCACAACCCCGAGATCAAAAGTACCATGCTGTACTGACTGAGCCAGCCAGGCACCCCAGTAATTCATATTTTTTATAGACACACTTATAGTGTTTTAAATTCATGCAGGGCACCTGGTGGCTCAGTTGGTTGAGTGTCTGACTTCGGTTCAGGTCATGATGTCACAGTTTGTGAACCCGAGCCCCACGTTGGGCTCTGTGCTGACAGCTCAGAGCCTGGACCCTGCTTCGGATTCTGTGTCTCCCTCTCTCCCTCTGCCCTTTCCCCACTCGTGCTGTTTCTCTGTCTCTCAAAAATAAATAAAACATTTAAAAAATTTATGCAAAACATTAGGTATCTTAAAATCTTTGTATTATAGGATTTTATTTTTGGTGAGCAAAAGACAGTCCTTAACCTGAGTTTTCATTTCTTTTATTCCCAGATTTAATGTTTTAAGTACATTATTTCTTACTGATACTTCGAAAAACAAACATTCTCTGAAAAAAACTGGGAATGGCTTTTCAATGCTCCTATTCTAGAATTTCATTGAGTCCTGCCACTCTTTGAAAGTGCACACAATTCTGAAAATTGCTGGGTCTGTAGCTCAAAAGCAGAAAGCTTCTGGAACTAATTTCTTCAGGGTGGTTACACAGTCCGCTAGAAGACACAGCCATGATAAATGAAGCATATGGTCCCTCCCCCTGTTCCTCTTGACCCTTTCACTATTGATAGTGCCATTTACCACACACACACACACACACACACACACACACACACACACACACACACACACACACACACTGTACATTAGAGCTATTCATTAGGACTCTGTTCACCGCAGTGGAGCTAACTCTAACCACCACACAGACCCTCTGCAGGATCAGTGAAATACATACATGGCAGGAGCACAAGGGTGAAACCAGAGCTCGCACATGCAGGGTGCACCGAGCACTCTCACAACTGCAACACAGCCTAGAAGTGGGCTTGGAAGAAAGAGTACAGCTGGTGCTGGGCACGTGACTTACCCAGAATGTACAGTAATAAAGCTGTGATTGTGTTTCTCAAAAACTGCTCGATTCCGTAGGTGTATTATTCAGCGGCCATTCCTTCTTACCCAGGGATTCTTGGTTTTAGCCATGCAGATAATTACACAGACTTCCTACACAAAATACCACTCGTGTCCCCTCAGAGCCACGTAAAGATTGGATACTCTCCTGTGAGGCTAACAGCACTCGAGTTTAAAGCCAAATGAAATAAAACCCCAGTATAGAAGGCTCTCAAAAGCAAACATTTAAATTGGTTATTTCTGCAACAGAACCCTGAATTTTGAGGTTAAGTGTTTAAATTTGAATATCACACCAATCACCAGATATTCTCAAAGCAGTAGAAAGATCTGTATTCAGTGACCCAATTGTGTAGTTTTATTTCCACTGTTCTATCAACCCTCTTTTTTTTTAAATGTTTTATTTTTGAGAGAGTGTGCATGGGGGAGGGGCAGAGAGAGAGGGGCAGAGGATCTGAAGCGAGCTCTGAGCTGACAGCAGCAAGCCTGATGTGGGGGTTGAACTCACGAACCGTGAGATCCTGACCTGAGCTAAAGGTGGACGCTCAACCGACTGAGCCACACAGGCGCCCCTATCAGCCCTCTTAAAATAAGCTGATACCACAGGTCCTACAGTATTCTACGCTTCCATCTCCCTCCTTCCTCGTGCATATCAAGGGCGAGATGACACTATTGATTCATTTACTTAATCAGTCTAAATTCTATCCTCACTACAGGTAAACAGCTACACTGGCCACATTTGAGAACTATGGCACACAACGTGCTAATAACACTGCTACCATCCACCAGTCTTTCAGATCCTCTTGAGGAGCCGACGGACTTGATTTCTATTTTCGAGCTCGAAACAAGCCCAATTTAGAAAGGCTGGCTCCATTCCTTTCTGACAATCTTCCCAGGCAACTCCAATTTGGAGACCACGCCCCGGCAGCCCAGCTGTGTACTAGATCATTAAAGCATCCTTTCAACGAGCATTCTGGATAAAGCATTTCATTCAAGCACGTTACACTGGATTTCTCATTCTGTGAACATAAAGAACCGTACTGTACAGCAAACACAGCAGCCATTTTAAGAACCCAAAAAAAAAAGCCACGATGGCATCAGAAGGCATCTTCGCCCTTGAGACGCTTCTGCTGGAGGCGGCGCAGGGCTACAGGCTCTGCTCAAACGGCACCACGTCTGCAGCGGGGACGCTGAGGTGCTGGAAACTGCATCCAGTTAGCAGCCATGCTGGCTTTGGCAAAAAAACCACCAGAGGCCCAATCACGTGAACCAAGCATTCACCCACCGTCGAGAAGGCCACCTCCAAGATGTCTTCTTAGCAACCCCAAACCCAGAATTCACCCACCTCGGATTAGGGCGTCCCTCCTCGGCGCGGACGGTGGCAGAAAGTTGCCTGTGCTCACCAGCGTCCCCCACTTGCTGTTGTGGTTCGATGGCAGCTTCCTGCCAAGAGCAGCACAGTGAAACTCCGAATCATCAAGCTGCCTTCCTCAAGACATCTATTATTACGAACCCCCTCATTGTGGGTTTGCCCCGCAAGCCTGTGCCGCGGAGGCGAGGACGCAGCCTGCCGCCTTGTAAGGACACTCAGCCACAGGGCTCACACGCTCTGCTCTCCAAACTGTTGTTTTCTAGTGTTTATTTATTTTTGAGAGAGAGAGAGAGAGAGAGAGAGCGAGCTGGGGAGGGGCTGAGAGAGAGGGAGACAGGATCCGAAGCAGGCTCTGCACGGACAGCACACAGCCTGACACAGGGCTTGAACCCATGGACCGTGAGATGGTGACCTGAGCCGAAATCAAGAGACAGACGCTTGGGGCACCTGGGTGGCTCAGTCGGTTAAGCGTCTGACATTGCCTCAGGTCATGGTCTCACCGTCCTTGAGTTCGAGCCCCGTGTCAGACTGTGCTGACAGCTCGGAGCCTGGAGCCAGCTTCAGATTCTGTGTCTCTCTCTCTCTCTCTCTCTCCCCTCCCCTGCTTGCACTCTGTCTCTCAAAAATGAATAAACATTAAAAAAAAAAAGGCACTCAACCGACTAAGGCAACTAGGCACCCCCTGAATATTGTGTATTGAACCTACTACCGGTTCTTTTAAAAAAAATTTTTTTTTAATGTTTATTTATATTTCGAGAGAGAGAGAGAGAAAGAGGCGAGATGACACTGGAATGTTTTCTTTAAGATTTCTAGAAAGCTTAAAGTCAACTTTTAGCATTAGGACTCTTACCTTATAGAAGCGCCTGGGTGGCTCAGTCAGTTAAAGCGTCTGACTCTTGGTTTCGGCTCGGGTCGCGATCTCACAGTTTGTGAGTCTGTGCCCCGCGCTGGGCTCTGTGCTGACAGCATGGAGTCTGCTTGGGATTCTCCCCCCGCCCCTCCCCTGCTCACTCACTCGCTCTCTCTCTCAAAATAAACTTAAAAAAATTCTTTTTAATAAAAAAAAAATAAAAAGAATTCTCACCTTATAAAAAGTGCAACAGTTTAATGCATTGCATGTTTAATTACATCTGTTCTGGAGGAATCTAAACATATTTGAAAAAAAATACTACAAGGAACAAATACTATAAATTTTAAAGGCCTCAGCATTTGAAGAGTGGCTATCGTGTATCATACACTGTCTTCACCCCTTTTCATTTCAGAGGAGGACTGACCATTTTCTAGGGTTCCCCCCAAATTCTTTACGTGGTGTTAATTAAGGTTGGGGCAAGCTAATTATGAGGAGAGACAGCCGAAGCAAGTGACGATGGGGAGGCCGGGGACTCAAGACAGGCACACGGATACGGAGTTAAATTGTCATGGATGTACCTGTTTAGTCCCCAGGTACCTTCCACACAAGTTGACACGAGAGAGCCGGTGCACATAAACGATGCCCAAACGGTGGGACACAAGCGACACTGACATTGGGCCATCGTATTTTCAGGGCATCCTATATGTGCCTTAAGACAGCAGCCCGGGGCAGCTCTTCCTTGGCTGGGGCACAAACCTTACCTGTTTGTAGGGGTCTGTGGATGGTGAGGAACGGGACCTTCCATGAACGTACTGTGGCCTCTCGTGCTGATCCAGACCTGCGTCCAAGATGTCATCCGCTGAGTGATACCGCCCAGAACTCCTGGCTTCTAGAGCGTTTCTCTGCTCCCTCCAAGAGGCTTGATACTCAGCAAAGGTTCCAAGTCTCTGAGGCGGTTCTGGTTTTCCCATGGTCGCCGTTTTTCCGTGACTGCTGGGGTTCTCTCCAAGGGAGGTCGTGTGGGCCCTGTTCTGGAACCAAGGCTCTGCACCCTCATACCCGTGGCCCGCTGTCCGCGGCCTCTCCGGCTTCTCCTTCGGGAATCCACAGAGCGCTTGCCTCTGCCCAGGTCTCTGGTGAATGGGTCTGCTGCTCTCCTCAAAAAACTTGCACCTGTCGGCGAATGTGCCCATGGTGTCCTCGGACGCACCGGGGTGCCGGTGGGGGCGATCGGGCCCTGCGAGCCCCACCTCGTTCATTTTCTCGGGTTCGGAGTACGATTTCAGCTTCTGTTGCACCGTGAACCGTTTCCGGGCCCCAATACGGGGAACGTGCGGCAGGCCCCCTCCAGACGGGGACGGCTTGGGCAGGCCCCCCTCCCAGAAGTGGGGGGCGGCATCCAGATGTGTGCCGTGCTCCTCCGTCCGCGGCTCGGCTGACCCCGCGGGACGATCGGCCGGGCCGGGCTCCAAGTCGCGGCGCTTGAAGGACGTGGCCCTCAGGACCCGGGCTTGGGCCTCCTTCAGGTGGTCTTTATAGGTGCCCCGGAAGGAACCTTCTGGGGAGGCGCCGGGGACGCCTCCCGGCTCCACCTGCCAGCCGCCGGCCTCCCGAGCCGCCTCGTCGGCCCCAGCCAGCGCCACCGTGCTTCTGCTCTTCTGCAGGTTGGCTCGGCGCATCTGGACCTCGTTCCGCAGGGTGGTGGCGAAGCGGTCGCTTCTCCGGGTGGCTCTGCCCACCTGGCCATCGAACGGGGGCGGCCTTTCGGCACCAGCTCCCGGGCCGTCGTCGGGCGGGCACGCCCCCTCCCGGGCCAGCGAGTGCAGCATAGGCGTCTTCTGAGGGGAGATCTTGCCGCTTTCTCCCGCGGCCCACGGGAAGCCGGCGGTGGCTTCCTTCCCCGCCGCTCCTGCCCTGTGGGCGGCTGTCTGTGGCTCCTCGCTTCCCACGGGGTGGCCCTTGGCTGCCTGGTCGCTCTCACGGGTGTCCGAGGCCTCCTCCTCGTGCCGGATGTGACCCCAGGGCCCGTGGCCCATCGGGTGCTCAGTGGGGAGTTCGTGGGCTTCTGCGGCCCCGTCAGACTGCCAATATTCCTCGTGGGGCTGTCCCGCCTGGGCGCTTGCCTGCGGGCACTGTCTGCTGGTCACACAGTAGTAGCGGCTCTGCCCACCGCTGTTGCCCCTCTGTTCAGTGGCACCGGGCCACCTGAGCCGAGTGGGGCCGTCGTCGTCCTGGACACAGTGGGCAGAAGGCTCCTGGCGGCCGCCAGGGACGGCCACACAGTGCTGCTCCCTCAGCGACGAGGCGGCCCTGGGGCCGTCGTGACAGAAGGGACTCTCATCACTGTACTGGCGCGGGTGCTGGCAGCCACAGGAGGCCTGCGGGAAACGCACGTCCGTGCTGGACAGGGAGGCCTGAAGCCGGCCGGGGGCCCCTGGGAGGCCGCCCGGCCTGTGGTCAGGGGTCGGCACCCCACGGTCCAGGGGGACATGGGGCGCAGGGCCCGAGCTCCCGACTCTCTTCCCATTGCCGGGCCGTGCCGGCCTCCACTGCTGACTGGCGGGCTCTGGTCTCCAGTCACTGCGGGGCTGGGCCCGGGGCGGGCCTGGAAAGTGCTGCACACTGGCGGTGTCTGAGAGCAGAGGGCCCTGGGCCTTCTCGTGGCTCTTGGTGGCAGCGAAGCTGTCACTGCGGAGAGGGGGAGGCGGTGGAGGAGGGGAGGAAGGTGCTTTTCTCTTATCGGGGACATACCAAACCGGTCCCAAATTTGATTTTCCAGGGGTGGCCAGCTTGGTCTCAGGACTGTCCTCTGGCCTGGGGCTTCTGCTGCCGTCACAGGGGACCCGGGGTGGGAAGTACCCGAGCCTGTCCTCCAGGCCCTGGGGGTCACTGGCAGCCTGGCCCTGCCGGCCGCCCGGCCTACAGGCCTCCCCCAGGCCCACGTTGTAGAGGATGTTCTCCGCAGAGGACGCATCAGCCTTGGGCAAGGTGTGGTCGGGCGTGCTGGAGCTGGTGGAGAATGAGCCGTAAGCTGAGTCCCGCTTGCTCGGGCCGCCCAGGTGGTCGATGCTGCCATTGGACCTGGCGGCGGAGAGGCGTCCGGAGGGGTAGGGCTGGGAAGGGTGGTCCAGGCTGTCGACGCTCCCCAGGGAACTAAAGTGGTCAGAGGTACGCTGCAGATTCGTGTGCTCCCACGTGCCAGACAGGTCATGGGAGGAAGAACTAGGAGGAAAGAACCAGAGAGAAGAGTTTGCTTTTGAAGCGAGCAATAGTAAAGGGGACAAATGAGGAGAGCAGGACCAAGAACACAGCTGGCCCCACACAGAAACGTCCAGATGCCGGGGCGCCTGGGTGGCTCAGTGGGTTCAGCGTTCAACTTCGGCTCGGGTCATGATCTCACGGCTCGTGAGTTTGAGCTGCGCGTCGGGCTCTGGGCTGACAGCTTAGAGCCTGGATGGAGCCTGCTTCGGATTCTATGTCTCCCTCTCTCTCTGTCCCTTCTCTGCTCGCATTCTGTCTCTCTCTCTCTCTCTGTCTCTCTCTCTCAAAAATAAATTAACATTAAAGACATTTTTTAAAAAAGATTATTCTGTGACCCGTGAAAATGACAGGAAATTCACATCGCAGCACTCACAGATATGCTGTGATTGGAACACAATTATGGCCATTTGTCTACACACTGTTTGTGAATGCTTCTGAGCGACAATGGCAGAGCTGGGTACCTGCAACTGACAGAGACCCATGAAGCCTAAAATATTTCCTACCTGCCCCCTCAAAGAACAAGACTGTGAACCCCGGGGTTTAGCGTACAAAAGGATTCTTGTTATGGATTATTAAAACCGAAGAAGCAATCAAATGACAGTAATTTTCTTTTTTCTTTTAAAAATTTTTTTAGGTTTATTTATTTATTTTGAGAGAGAGAGAGAGAGAGAGCAGGGGAGGGGCAGAGAGAAAGGGAG
>NW_024422864.1:0-20608 GCF_014898765.1 Herpailurus yagouaroundi
TCACAGTTGGTGGGTTTGGGCCCCACATCGGGCTCTGTGCTGACAACTGGGAGCCTGGAGCCTGGTTCAGATTCTGTGTCTCCTGTCTCTACCGCTTCCTGGCTCACACTCTGTTTCTCTTTCTCAAAAATAAGCACACATTAAAAAAAATTTAGAATGGTTTTAGACTTACAGAAAAAATATGACAATAAAAGAGTTCCAATACACCCAACACCCAGTGTCCCCTACAATTAACAACTTACATTAATGTGCTACATTTGTTATAATTAATGAGCCAGTCTGAGGACATTAATATTAACTGCAGCCCACACTCGATTTAGATTGTTTTTTAGTTGTGGTTGCTGTTTTTAAATGTTTATTTACTTTCGAGAGAGAGAGGGAGAGTTCGTGCGTGAGCAGGGGAGGGAGAAGGGCAGAGAAAGAGAGAGAGAACGAGGGAGGGACAAAGGGAGAGGGAGGGAGAGGGAGAGAGAGGGAGAGAGAGGGAGGGAGAGAGAGAGAGAGAGAGAGAGAGAGAATCCCAAGCAGGCTCCACACTGTCAGCACAGAGCCCCATGTGGGGCTCAAACCCAAGAACCATGAGATCATGACCTGAGTGGAAGCTGGACGCTTAACTGACTGAGCCACCCAGGCGCCCCCCAATTTTTTTTTACTTAATGTCCTTTTTCTGTTCCAGAACCCTACCCAGAGTACCACATTACATTTAGCTGTGTCTCCCCAGTTTCTCCTAAGGAGAATTCTCAGAATTCTCAGAATTCTCAGAATTTCTTTGTTCTTGATGCCCTTAACAATTTTGAGGAGTATCGCTCAGGCATTTTATAGAACATCTCCCAACAAGGATCCATCTGATGGTTTGGTCACGATTACGCTGCCGTTATAGGATTTGGGGTAAGATCATGAAGGTAAAGTGCCATTCTCATTGCATGACACCGAGGGTCGTGCTGTCAACACAACTTATCTCTGTGTATCACCTGGCAGGGGCTGGCATATGTCCTTCTCTCCCTCCACCTGTCCATCCTGTCCTCTCTACACAGCGCATATTTAAGGAGCCGGGAGTTGTGCGCCACCTCCTTGAGGGCAGACAAACTACACAGATTATCTGGAACTTTTCTGCACAGACTTGCCTTTTCTCCCCCCCATTTATTCCATCATTTGTGTATATCAGTATGGACGCAAGAATATTTATTTTATACGCTAGGTTAAGATCCAACATTATTTTCTTGTTTTAACTATTCCAGCTCTGGTCATAGGAAGCTCTTTAAGACGGCTCCTGTGTCCTTTTGACATGTGCCTACTGTCATTGGGCTTATTTAGTTCAGTGCTTTCTTACTTTTTTGGCACTATAAGACATTCCAGGCTCATTTTGTAGATTCCCTGGCCCAGCCCTAAACCCAGCCATTCTCCCAAGGAGCACCGGTTGCTTTGATTCCAGAAGGGTACTGGAGATCAAGATCTGGACGCTAGTTGTGCTTGTGGAATTTTTAAAGAACGCCCTCAATGAATTATTTCCAAAGAGAAAGCACTTTTATAATACTAAGGTTTATAATTTGGGTTTTCATATATCCAAGTCAACTATGTTTACTAGAGCAAGGCATAATTATTACGGTGTCTGGGACACTCACTGGGACACTCATTGCTTGTGCTATGTTAACGGTAGCAAGACTTTACGTTATCGATATTGGTGAAATGTCGATACTATCCAAAGCAATCTACACATTCAATGCAATCCCTATCAAAATACCACCAGCATTTTTCACAGAGCTAGGACAAAGAATTCTAAAATTTGTATGCAGCCAGAAAAGATCCTGAATAGCCAAAATAATGATGAAAAGGAAACCCAAAGCTGGAGGCATCACAATTCCAGACTTTAAGCTGTATTACAAAGCTGTAATCATCAAGACAGTATGGTACTGGCACAAAAACAGACACAGAGATCACAGTAACAGAATAGAGAATCCAGAAATGGACCCACAAACGTGTGGCCAACTAATCTTTGACAAAGCAGGAAAGAATATCCAATGGAATAAAGACAGTCTCTTCACCAAGTGGTGCTGGTAACACTGGACAGTGACATGCAGAAGAATGAACCTGGACCACTTTCTTACAGCGTACACAAAAATAAACTCAAAATGGATGAAAGACCTAAATGTAAGACAAGAAACCACCAAAATCCTAGAGACAAAAACAGGCAGCAACCTCTTTGATCTCGGCTGCAGCAACTTTTTACTAGACATGGCTCCAGAAGCAAGGGAAAAAAACGCAAAAATGAACTACTGGGACCTCATCAAGATAAAAAGCTTCTGCACAGCGAAGGAAACAATCAACAAAACTAAAAGGCAACCAACGGAATGGGAGAAGATATTTACAAATAATATATCAGATAAAGGGTTAGCATGCACAATCTAGAAAGAACTTACCAAACTCAACACCCAAAAAACAAATAATCCGGTGAAGAAATGGGTAGACACTTTTCCAAAGAAGACATCCAGATGGCAAAGAGACATGTGAGAAGATGTTCAACATCATTCATCATCAGGAAAATACAAATCCAAACCACACTGAGATACCACCTCACACCCATCAGAATGACTAAAATTAATAACTCAAGAAACAACAGAAGTTGGCAAGGATGCAGAGAAAGGGGAACCCTTTTGCACTGCTGGTGGGAATGCAAACTGGTGCAGTCACTCTGGAAAACAGGAGGTTCCTCAAAAAATTAAAAACAGATCTACCCTAAGACCCTGTAATTGCACTACTAGGTATTTATCCAAAGGATACAGGAGTGCTGATTCATAGGGGCACATGTACCTCAATGTGTATAGCAGCGCTTTCAACAATAGTCAAATTATGGAAAAAGTCCAAACGTCCATCAACTGATGAATGGATGAAGAAGATGTGGTTTATATATACACACACAATGGAGTATTACTCAACAATCAAGAAGAATGAAACCTTGCCATTTGCAACAACGTGGATGGAACTAGAGCGTCTTATTCTAAGCGAATTAAGTCAGAGAAAGACAAATATATGATTTCACTCATATGTGAAATTTAAGAAACACTGCAGATGAACATAGGGGAAGAGAAGGAAAAATAAGGTAAAAACAGGGAGGGAGGCAAACCATACGAGACTCTTAAATACAGAGAACAAACTGAGAGTTGCTGGAGGGGAGGTGGGTGGGGGGATGGGCTAGATGGGTGATGGGCATTAAGGAGGGCACTTTTGGGATGAGCACTGGGTGTCGTATGTAAGAGATGAATCACTGGGTTCTACTCCTGAAACCATTACTACGCTACATGTTAACTAACTTAAATAAAAAAGGGGCGCCTGGATGGCTCAGTCGGTTAAGCACCCAACATTGGCTTAGGTCATGATCTCAAGGTTCATGAGTTCGAGCCCCATGTGGGGCTCTGTGCTGACAGCTCAGAGTCTGGAGCCTGCTTCAGATTCTGTGTCTCCCTCTGTCTCTGCCTCTTCCCTGCTCACGCTCTCTCTCTCAAAAATAAACAAACGTTAAAAAAAATTTTTTTTAATTACAAAAAAAGACTTTATATTATAAATACTTGTAATAAATTACATACAAGTGCTGGTCTTTAACTGACCCAGAACATCTGCGCTCTTGAAGAATTCCACAAATAAAAAGGGAACAGAACAAGATAAGCACCTTAGCACTTACACTCCAGAAGAACTCTTCTCCCTCGCCTCTTGGGAAGTTTTGGTGAAGCCTTGAGCCCTTCCCGAGTTGGTCATTAGGGTCCGAGGACCCTACCCCACACCATCACTGCGAGTCAGAACATCACAAAGGAGCCCGTGGTTCGAGCATCCCGCGCCGTCCTCTACCCCTATGCTGTGAAGGAGCCCCAGCACCTCTACTTGGTGGGCCGTTCAAGCTCCAGAAGTTCAACCGCCTCCCAGGAGACAAGTACAATGAAGATGACAAGAGAAATGGATCTCATGTGGCAAGAGAATCATAAAAGAAGGCTCTCTGGAATGTGTAAAGAGAGCTCCATTCATGACCTGCATTCCCAATCCTGAAAAGTACACTCGACAGCCATCCCTCGGCCAAACCCCAGGGCCGGCGAACCTTTCTGCCACGTTTTTCTGGAGCACAGCCACACACTCCTGTATGTACCTGCCATCGCTGCCTCCACGCTGCAAGACCTGAGCCATCACCACGTGAATAGTCTGATCCCCGAAGTCAAGAAAAGTCACTGTCTGACCCTTTACAAACTTTGTCGACCTCAGAGCTACAGCTGCATTTCTCAGACTTGAGTCATGCCTGGATTCATTTCATTTTTTAATTATTTTCAAGATTTTATTTTTGGGGTGCCAGGGTGGCTCAGTCAGTTAAGCATCCAACTTTGGCTCAGGTCATGATTTCACAGTTAGGGGGTTTGAGCTCCGGGTCAGGCTCTGTACTGACAGCTCAAAGCCTAGAGCCTGCTTCGGAGTCTGTGTGTCCCTCTCTCTCTGTTCCCTCACCTCTGCCCTAAGTTTGTGCTCTGTCTCTCTCTTAATAAATAAATAAACATTAAAATTTTTTTTAAAAATAAATAAGATTTTAATTAATCTCTACACCACCGTGCGGCTCGAACTCACAAGCCTGAGATCAAGAGTCACATGCTCCACTGACTGAGCCAGCCAGGTTCCCCCAGACTTATTTTATTTTATTTTATTTCATTTTTTTTGAACCCTATTACTACTTTTTCATTGAGGCCTTTGTTCAGAGTTGCTCCCTACTGACAACTGAGAGTTGTAGGATGATACTAAGGCAGGCACTTCTCCAGGAGATGTGGGACTCCTCTGAAGGGTCATTTATTTATTTATTTTATATGTGTTTTTCAATATATGAAATTTATTGTCAAATTGGTTTCCATCCAACATCCAGTGCTCATCCCAAAAGGTGCCCTCCTCAATACCCATCACCCACCCTCCCCTCCCTCCCACCCCCCATCAACCCTCAGTTTGTTCTCAGTTTTTAAGAGTCTCTTATGCTTTGGCTCTCTCCCACTCTAACCTCTTTTTTTTTTTTCCTTCCCCTCCCTCATGGGTTTCTGTTACCCCCAGACTTATTTTAAATTTTTTTTTTCAACGTTTATTTATTTTTGGGACAGAGAGAGACAGAGCATGAACGGGGGAGGAGCAGAGAGAGAGGGAGACACAGAATCGGAAACAGGCTCCAGGCTCCGAGCCATCAGCCCAGAGCCCGACGCGGGGCTCGAACTCCCGGACCGCGAGATGGTGACCTGGCTGAAGCCGGACGCTTAACCGACTGCGCCACCCAGGCGCCCCCCCCCCAGACTTATTTTAAATTAACTTATTTTTTGTGGAATCCCAGCGTTCACAGATTTTTAAAAATTGAGATAAAGTCCACATATCATACAATTCACCCCATGGAAGTATACAACTCAATATTTTTTCGTATGTTCACAGAATTGTACAACTATCTGTGCTATCGAATTCCAGAACATCCTCGCCACCCCCAGAAGAAACTCCATACCTACCACAGCAGCCATTCTTGTTGCCCCCGACCCCAAATTCCTGGCAACACGAATGTACTTTGTGTCTCTATAGATTCTGCCGACATATGCGATCTCACATACGGCTTTATTTTTTACTGTACTGTGAAATATGTCTAAATAGAAAACATTTCACTTTCTTTGTTTTCATAGCTCCTAGGCTATAAAACACAAAACAAATTTGCACGTTTTATGAGAGCAAGACCACAAAGCAGATGTTGAATCCGATGGTGTGGGGAGTTTTCTGGGAACAAACTGTTTCTCCCGTGGCCCCACCTGATACCTCAGCACTACTTTCCAGTTCAGCTACCGGTTTTCTGGACGTCACAGAAGGCCTCATTTCGCCCGTCGCTTTTCTTTTGACTGACAGGACAAAGAGCTCTGGGGGCCAGGCACCTTGATGTCTTTTGCCGATCTAGAAGGATAGCTTAATGGATGAATGTGGACAGGTTCTTTCCTCCCAGCCAGGGGCAGTTATGTGAGTGCCACTGACAATGAGACACCCCCTCACATCACCTGGAATATCCTTTTATGAATTGAAGGATTAGTATGGAAACAATGACAGAAGAGTAAACTCACAGAGAACATGCTTATTCCCCAGAACATGCTCCAAATGCTGTTTGAGAAAACCTGAAGTAGATCTATTTTTTTCAATAATTTTTTTGGTTTGTTTTTAAATGTTTATTTATTTTTCAGAGAGAGAGAGAGAGCGCGCACAAGCAGGGGGCACGGGGCAGGGGGGAGGGGGGAGGGAGGCAGAGAGAAAGGGAGACACAGAATCCGAAGCAGGCTCCAGGCTCTGAGCTGTCAGCACAGAGCCCAATGCAGGGCTGGAACCCACGAACCGCGAGATCATGACCTGAGCCGAAGTCAGACGCTTAACCAACTGAGCCACCCAGGCGCCCCTGAAGGAGATCTATTTTTCAGGCAACCATTCTGCTACTACCCGTGCTTGTCCTCCTCCCTCGCCTTCCTTTCCTCTGAATTCTGGTGGGGGTGGCAAGGATTTCTGTATTGGGAGTGGGAGGAAAAAGGGCTACTGGGGTGGGGCTGGGGGCACAGACGTAAAACACGCCCCCGGCTCTGTGTGCTCTTCCGTGAAGTCCTGGGCGATGTGTAGTTTTAACACATGCTTAGAAATATTGGGACGTGGGGCGCCTGGGTGGCTTGGTCGGTTAAGCGTCTGACTTCGGCTCAGGTCATGATCTCACAGTCCGTGAGTTCGAGCCCCGCGTCGGGCTCTGTGCTGACGGCTCAGAGCCTGGAGCCTGTTTCAGATTCTGTGTCTCCCTCTCTCTCTGCTCCTCCCCTGTTCATGCTCTGTCTCTCTCTGTCTCAAAAATAAATAAACGTTAAAAAAAAAATTAAAAAAAAAAAGAAAAAAGAAATATTGGGACGCAATCTCAATCGCTTAAGAGAAATAGGTGACTTTTCTTTAATTTCAGGTGTGTGGACCTTCAGCAAATGCAGGGGTTAAGCTGACTGGAGACTGGGTGCGAGAACCCGACAACCGAGCCTGTGGCAAGTGAGTGCGGAGAGCCGAGTCCCCATCTCACCCGCATCTGGCGACA
Organism: Herpailurus yagouaroundi; assembly: GCF_014898765.1. Classification (NCBI taxonomy): domain Eukaryota; kingdom Metazoa; phylum Chordata; class Mammalia; order Carnivora; family Felidae; genus Herpailurus; species Herpailurus yagouaroundi. Next base: position 7,091 of record NW_024422864.1, read on the forward strand.
ACTGCGTATTGTAAGACGTACTCTTGCCCCACGTGGTGGATCACGTCAAGTTATCTCTTAAGTTAAAGAAAGTAAGCCTATGTCAGGAGTGACTGCTTAGTGGGTAGGTGGTCTTCTTTTGGGGTGACAAAATGTTCTGGGATTAGATAGTGGTGATGGTTGCACAACATCAATGTAGTAAATGTCACTGAATGGCACACATTCAAATGGGAAATTTTATGTTGTCTGGATCTTACCACAAATAACTCTTTACAACCTCATTGAAGGGCGGGAGGGCAAGTAATTTGGAGTAACCTCAGAGACAAAGAACGGCCACTGAGGCCCTCTGGATAGAGACCTACAAGCCTGTGAGTCCTAAGGGGAGGAGGTGGAACTGAGAACCAGACAGCGGGCCAGTCCTCACAGTCATCCTGTGGGGAGCTCAGCGTTGGTGGGCCTGGCATTCCCCAACGGTTTTCTGCACACACAATGATTTCAAAGTTCTAATATAAAAATGCCAACAAAGGAAAAGGAGCAAAGGAGAAACCTGCCATTAGGTTGCCTTATCCTGGCCCCAAACAACGTGCCTGTATTTGGCACGTCTACTGTCCAAAGTTTCTAAAAATGAATGACGCTGAATGGATGGTGGCCTTGAGGTAGGCAGGTATAGAAGGAACGCATCAACTCAGCCAGGACCCTACTGGGTCATCAGGGAGGACTCTGCTGGCCCTACACCTCACTCCTCTCTGTGGCAAGGGTGGGGCAGAGTAAAAGAGAGAGAGAGAGAGAGAGAGAGAGAGAGAGAGAGAGAACCCTAAGCAGGCTCCACATTTAGCACAGGGCTTGATCCCATGTCTCTGGGATCATGACTTGAGCCAAGATCAAGAGCGGGACGCTCAACCCCGACTGAGCTACCCAGGAGTCCCAGGGATGTGCATATATTTCTAACCTGAGTTAATCACTCAGGTTTAAGACATTTGGCTTCACCCACTAATGGCAGGAAAGCCAACTTAACATGGATCAAATAGAGTGCCATGCTAGGTCCCATTAGAAGAAATAGGAACTGGGGCGCCTGGGTGGCTCAGTCAGTTGGGCAACGGACTTTGGCTCAGGTCATAACCTCGCAGTTTGTGGGTTCGAGCCCTGCATCCAGCTCTGTGCTGATAGCTCAGAGCCTGGAGCCTACTTCGGATTCTGCGTCTACCTCTCTCTCTGCCCCCCTCCAACTGTGCTCTCTCTCTCTCTCTCTCAAATAAATAAACATTAAAAATAAATAAATAAAAATAAGAAATAGGAACTTGGTTCTTGAGTCAAGATGGAAGGCACCTTAACTAGGCAACCAACCAGAAGACTCTACAGAAGTTAACAGGCAGCAAAGATGATCTCCAAAGGAGGAAGAGCAGACTTTGCCAATGCCTTTGTCAAAATGAACAGCGTTAACGTAAGGAGTATTTAAATGTGTATGGCTGAGTGGGTACTTTCCCAGACCATCTCGGCCCTCAGACACAGCCTAGAGAATAGAAGCAGGCTGGGAGAACTGAAAGGAGACGGGTCTTGGCATGCTTAGATGGATTTCCAGACAAAGAAAAAAAAAAACACTGATGAATACCTTTATGTGCAAATTCAACCAAGGTCAAGCGACAAGGGTCTGAGCTCTGAAGAGAGCGGACAACTGGCCGGGAGAGACAAGAGGATAAAAGAGCAGGGGGTTTCTGCATCTGGGCCGCTGTGGAGGTCTCTCCATCAGGGAAGGGCACGCAGCGGCCTCTGGCGGCCACCAGGGGGCGCGCGCCCAGCACGCAGGCGCAGCTAGAGGCGGGGGGGGGGGGGTCTCCCCGGAAGAGCACCGGAAGTCATGTGACTCCCAGTTCCGGCTCCTCTCCCTGCCCGGAACTCAGAACTGCGGGCCGTCCGCTTCCCCTCCCCTCTCCTCCCCTAGGCCTCCGCCCCTGCCCCCGCCCCGTAGGCACGCCTCTTCTGTCCTGGCTCTGGGTCTCCCGTCTTTCCTCTCCGGCCCCAAATCCGCACACGCCGCCCCACCATGTCCCTTTCAAATAACGTGAAGTCACCAGACGAAGCCAGCATGGAAGAAAGTCTGCAATCGCTCGCTTGTCCTCACTCTGCGTTCCCTAAAAAGCCACGTGGCTACAAATGCAGGGAGGAACTGGAGTTACAACCCACCAGCACCCCCCCCCCCCCCCCGGGGGGGGGGGGGGGGGCTCAGGGTTTTTTCTGCCACGCCCTTTCTCCTCTCCAGGACGGAAGGCCGAGGCCAAGTGTGTAAGCACTGCAGGCACAAAGCCCACCGCCCAGGAAGGAAGCTATGCCCAGTGCCGGCTCTGCCAGATGCTGGCTCCACCCTGGAAAACGTCCAAGCTGGAGTGTCCCCTTGTTATCCCAGCGCGGGCTGCATAATTACCCAGCAGAGCGGTCCAAAATGGAAAGCTTCAATTGCCCCTTAGCTAATTGAGGGCCAGGAAAAGCAAAGGTCTTCCCTAAAGCAACAAATGAGGAATAGACTTTGGCTGGCTAATCTCTCTTACTTTGAAATCTATTTGTAAGAAGCTTGTTTAGTAAATGAAAAGTCAGGGGCGCCTGCATGGCTCAGTAAGTTAAGTTAAGCTGACTCTTGATCTCAGCTCAGGTCATGAGCTCATGGTTCTGAGCTCCAGCCCCATGTTGGGCTGTGTGCTGACTGCACACAGCCTGCGTGGAATTATGTCTCTCCCTCTCTCTGCCCCTCCCCTGCTCGCTCACGTGTGCTCTTTTCTCTCTCTCAAAATAAGTAAACTTAAAATGAAAAATACATTGGGGCACCTGGGTGGCTCAGTCGGTTGAGCGGCCGACTTCGGCTCAGGTCATGATCTCACACTCCGTGAGTTCGAGCCCCGCGTCGGGCTCTGTGCTGACAGCTCAGAGCCTGGAGCCTGCTTCAGATTCTGTGTCTCCCTCTCTCTCTGACCCTCCCTCGTTCATGGTCTGTCTCTCTCTCTGTCTCAAGAATGAATAAACATTAAAAAAAAAATAAAAAAAAAAAAGAAAGAAAAATACATGAAAAATCAGTCTTTGCACTAACCAACCTCTGTAAGCCAAGTCACCTCTCAAGGAAAGTGTACAGGAAGGTGCCCCTCAGGTGGGTTTAGCTTATTTATGAATTTTATATTCAAGCACATTTTCCCTAAAGAGCTCAACTGCATACAGATTCAATTTTACAGTTGTTGGGGTTCAGAATACCTTCTCCTCCTCCTCCTTCCTCATCTGCCCCAACAAGATACAGGTCTGCAGGTCAGTGCCAGCCCATTGGCACTCGCTCCTAAAGGCGGGGGTGGAAATGGCTGGAAGGCAGCTACGTAGACAGAACCTGCCAGCACCCACAGCCATGGTGTTCCACCCCTAGATCCCCTTTCATCACCTTTGGTCTCCAGAGCCTCCCAGAACACAGTACTCATTGAACACTCAAATCGGAGAACAATAATCGCCTATAGCAGAGCTTAGCTTTCTTACAAGCTTTAAAATATGATATTGGAGGGGCGCCGGGTGGCTCAGTCAGTTAAGCGTCTGACTTTGGCTCAGGTCATGATCTCAAGGTCCGTGGGTTCAAGCCCCGCCTTGGGTTCTGTGCTGACAGCTCAGAGCCCGGAGCCTGCTTCGGTTTCTGTGTCTCCCTCTCTCCCCCTCCCCTGCTTGTACTCTCTCTGTCTGTCTCAAAAATGAATAAATAAACATTTAAAAAACACGATACTGGAAAACAAGTCCACACTACCAAATCAAGACATAAATGTCTTGATTCTCAATGTTATGCCAGGACAGAAAGACACTATTGTATAAACTATTGCTATTGTATAACTAAAATCTTAAATGACATTTAGCATACAGAATGTACCAACACGGAATCCTTATCCATAATCAAGGACCGAACCAAGGGCTGTTAGGCTGGTACCTATCCATTCATCTGCCAATCCATCCTATCTATCCACCTACCTATGCATTTATCTACCCACCACCCACCCATGTCTCCACTCGTCCACCTGACAACTGGTCCAGCCATCTGTCAGTCACTGTGCTCCACAGGTCCCCTCCCCAAGCTGAGCATGAACACCCAGCTGCCATTTGCTAAGCAGATGTCCTGAGGCAGGCTTGTGGTATTCCAGGAACAGTCTCATAGTAAGCATCAAGGCCCTGCGGGAGAAACGAGCTTGGCTTGTTCAAGGGATAGGAAGGTGGCAATGAGTCCTGAGCCTGGATGGGAGAGGAGTGACGAAGGGTGCCCCCCCACAGAAGGACGGGCATACAGGGCCTTCCAGGTCACAGTCAGGAGTCTGCATTTTATTCCAAGTGCAACTAGAAGCCATTGAATGGTTTGGGCCTTGGGACAGTTGTAATCTATCTTCCAAAACCAGTGAGGAGGTAGCTGCTGTGGTCCAGGCTGGAGATGACAAAAGCTTGCACGAAGACGGGAACGTGATCCCAGAGAGCACTGTGTTGCCTGAGGAAGGTGGGCCTTGGCTTGGGCAGCAAGGTGACCAGGGGAGCTGTGGCTCAGATCCGAGCCCCGGCAAGGAGGGTACCGAGGGGCAAAAACAGGATTTTGACCTCCACCCCGTTCAAAGGCACTACCGGCCATCCAGGCAAGGAGACCAGCAGGCAGCAAGGGGGTGACTCCATGAGAACTGGGAAAGGTGGGGTGCAAACACACCCACCAAGTGAGCATCAGTCAGCACCTCAGCGGGGAATGCCTCTGTGCTGCCGTTCACTTGGAAGGGCGACTCTTCAAAGTGGGATCAGTGAACCAGAAGGTGCCTGCAGTGGTTACGGGCCACCAAAAAGCCCTCCAGAGAGGTTCTGCCAAATTCCCCTCTCTTCACCAGCCACACTCAAGGATGGCAGCCTCCCTCTTCCTTTTATTTTAAATGCTCCCGTAACGGGGCGCCCGAGTGGCTCAGTCCGTCGAACGCCGGACTTTTGATTTCAGCCCTGGTCATGATCTCATGGATCGTGAGTTTGAGCTCCACATCAGGCTCAGCACTGATGGCTCAGAGCCTGCTTGGGATTCTCTCTCTCTTTTTCTGTCTCTGCCCCTCCCCTGGTCTTGCTCTCCCCCACTTCAAAATAAAGAAAGAAAGAAAGAAAGAAGCAAGTAAATAAATAAAAATTTAAAAAATTTTAAATGCTCCCCTATCAGGTGTGGCCTCAGCCGCTCAATGATGGGGTGACACTTCCTGAGAGGGCCGATGCAGCACACAGCACTGGTTTAAGGTATAAGGCAGAAACGACATTCCTCCCACTGTTACGGACTCACCGTATCCCCCTAAAATTTATATGCTTGCGTCCTCACCCCCAGGACCTCAGAATGTGACTATTTGGATGGAGGGTTATTGAAGAGGTAAGTAAGGTAAAATGAAGTCATCAGAGGGGACCCTGATCCAGCCTGGTGCCTTACAAGAGATCACGACACAGACACGCGGAGGGAAGACCACGTGAGGACACGGGGAGGAGGTGCCTGTCTGCAAGTCATGAAAAAAGCCTTGGGGGAAATGAGGCTGACATCTCGAACTTGGACCTCTGGCCTCCAGAAGAGTGAGAAGACAAATTTTTTTTTTTTTTTTTTTTTTTTTTTTTGTGGATGCTACCCAGTCTCTGGTATTTTGTTACGATAGCCGGAATAAGCTACTGCATCCGACTTACGAGGGACCCCAAGTCAGCGGGGGAGCAGCTTTGCAGGAAGCAGACTTGTGCTGGCCAGAATGACGGGGCTTGGAGAGCTGGTACAAAGCCTCAGAGAACAGAAGCCAGGAGACTGAGGGTCGGGTGTGGGCAGGGGACGCTGCCCACCACAGGGAAAGCTGGTACTAAGTGCACGCGATTCGATTTGCTCTCATGGGAGTGGGCTGATTTCAGATCAACCCCCCCCCCCCCGTCTTCCCCAGGACTCATGAGAAGTCACCCCATCCTCTTTCCTCCAAGATTCGGAAGCACTACGTAACTTTTCACCAAAATTATACTTTATGTGTCACCTCTTCAGTGGTTAAGTATGGGTGTCTGTCCTTCCCTCCTACACTGTGAGGTCCTTCGGGAGCAGAACCTTTGTCCTATTTATCTTTATATAGAACAGAACCTTGACCCTCACAAAAATGTTCTCTGTGTGGTTTGCGTAAACAAGTAACTCTTATCTTGATGCCCTACTCTTGTCTCAACAGAATACAATGAAAACCATTCATTATCCTGCCCCATTATCAGATCAGTAATTTTTTTTTAAGATTTTATTTCTAAGCAATCTCTACGCCCAGTGTGGGGCTCAAACTCACAACCCCGAGATCAAAAGTACCATGCTGTACTGACTGAGCCAGCCAGGCACCCCAGTAATTCATATTTTTTATAGACACACTTATAGTGTTTTAAATTCATGCAGGGCACCTGGTGGCTCAGTTGGTTGAGTGTCTGACTTCGGTTCAGGTCATGATGTCACAGTTTGTGAACCCGAGCCCCACGTTGGGCTCTGTGCTGACAGCTCAGAGCCCGGACCCTGCTTCGGATTCTGTGTCTCCCTCTCTCCCTCTGCCCTTTCCCCACTCGTGCTGTTTCTCTGTCTCTCAAAAATAAATAAAACATTTAAAAAATTTATGCAAAACATTAGGTATCTTAAAATCTTTGTATTATAGGATTTTATTTTTGGTGAGCAAAAGACAGTCCTTAACCTGAGTTTTCATTTCTTTTATTCCCAGATTTAATGTTTTAAGTACATTATTTCTTACTGATACTTCGAAAAACAAACATTCTCTGAAAAAAACTGGGAATGGCTTTTCAATGCTCCTATTCTAGAATTTCATTGAGTCCTGCCACTCTTTGAAAGTGCACACAATTCTGAAAATTGCTGGGTCTGTAGCTCAAAAGCAGAAAGCTTCTGGAACTAATTTCTTCAGGGTGGTTACACAGTCCGCTAGAAGACACAGCCATGATAAATGAAGCATATGGTCCCTCCCCCTGTTCCTCTTGACCCTTTCACTATTGATAGTGCCATTTACCACACACACACACACACACACACACACACACACACACACACACACACACACACACACACTGTACATTAGAGCTATTCATTAGGACTCTGTTCACCGCAGGGGAGCTAACTCTAACCACCACACAGACCCTCTGCAGGATCAGTGAAATACATACATGGCAGGAGCACAAGGGTGAAACCAGAGCTCGCACATGCAGGGTGCACCGAGCGCTCTCACAACTGCAACACAGCCTAGAAGTGGGCTTGGAAGAAAGAGTACAGCTGGTGCTGGGCACGTGACTTACCCAGAATGTACAGTAATAAAGCTGTGATTGTGTTTCTCAAAAACTGCTCGATTCCGTAGGTGTATTATTCAGCGGCCATTCCTTCTTACCCAGGGATTCTTGGTTTTAGCCATGCAGATAATTACACAGACTTCCTACACAAAATACCACTCGTGTCCCCTCAGAGCCACGTAAAGATTGGATACTCTCCTGTGAGGCTAACAGCACTCGAGTTTAAAGCCAAATGAAATAAAACCCCAGTATAGAAGGCTCTCAAAAGCAAACATTTAAATTGGTTATTTCTGCAACAGAACCCTGAATTTTGAGGTTAAGTGTTTAAATTTGAATATCACACCAATCACCAGATATTCTCAAAGCAGTAGAAAGATCTGTATTCAGTGACCCAATTGTGTAGTTTTATTTCCACTGTTCTATCAACCCTCTTTTTTTTTTAAATGTTTTATTTTTGAGAGAGTGTGCATGGGGGAGGGGCAGAGAGAGAGGGGCAGAGGATCTGAAGCGAGCTCTGAGCTGACAGCAGCAAGCCTGATGTGGGGGTTGAACTCACGAACCGTGAGATCCTGACCTGAGCTAAAGGTGGACGCTCAACCGACTGAGCCACACAGGCGCCCCTATCAGCCCTCTTAAATTAAGCTGATACCACAGGTCCTACGGTATTCTACGCTTCCATCTCCCTCCTTCCTCGTGCATATCAAGGGCGAGATGACACTATTGATTCATTTACTTAATCAGTCTAAATTCTATCCTCACTACAGGTAAACAGCTACACTGGCCACATTTGAGAACTATGGCACACAACGTGCTAATAACACTGCTACCATCCACCAGTCTTTCAGATCCTCTTGAGGAGCCGACGGACTTGATTTCTATTTTTGAGCTCGAAACAAGCCCAATTTAGAAAGGCTGGCTCCATTCCTTTCTGACAATCTTCCCAGGCAACTCCAATTTGGAGACCACGCCCCGGCAGCCCAGCTGTGTACTAGATCATTAAAGCATCCTTTCAACGAGCATTCTGGATAAAGCATTTCATTCAAGCACGTTACACTGGATTTCTCATTCTGTGAACATAAAGAACCGTACTGTACAGCAAACACAGCAGCCATTTTAAGAACCCAAAAAAAAAAAGCCACGATGGCATCAGAAGGCATCTTCGCCCTTGAGACGCTTCTGCTGGAGGCGGCGCAGGGCTACAGGCTCTGCTCAAACGGCACCACGTCTGCAGCGGGGACGCTGAGGTGCTGGAAACTGCATCCAGTTAGCAGCCATGCTGGCTTTGGCAAAAAAACCACCAGAGGCCCAATCACGTGAACCAAGCATTCACCCACCGTCGAGAAGGCCACCTCCAAGATGTCTTCTTAGCAACCCCAAACCCAGAATTCACCCACCTCGGATTAGGGCGTCCCTCCTCGGCGCGGACGGTGGCAGAAAGTTGCCTGTGCTCACCAGCGTCCCCCACTTGCTGTTGTGGTTCGATGGCAGCTTCCTGCCAAGAGCAGCACAGTGAAACTCCGAATCATCAAGCTGCCTTCCTCAAGACATCTATTATTACGAACCCCCTCATTGTGGGTTTGCCCCGCAAGCCTGTGCCGCGGAGGCGAGGACGCAGCCTGCCGCCTTGTAAGGACACTCAGCCACAGGGCTCACACGCTCTGCTCTCCAAACTGTTGTTTTCTAGTGTTTATTTATTTTTGAGAGAGAGAGAGAGAGAGAGAGAGAGCGAGCTGGGGAGGGGCTGAGAGAGAGGGAGACAGGATCCGAAGCAGGCTCTGCACGGACAGCACACAGCCTGACACAGGGCTTGAACCCATGGACCGTGAGATGGTGACCTGAGCCGAAATCAAGAGACAGACGCTTGGGGCACCTGGGTGGCTCAGTCGGTTAAGCGTCTGACATTGCCTCAGGTCATGGTCTCACCGTCCTTGAGTTCGAGCCCCGGGTCAGACTGTGCTGACAGCTCGGAGCCTGGAGCCAGCTTCAGATTCTGTGTCTCTCTCTCTCTCTCTCTCTCCCCTCCCCTGCTTGCACTCTGTCTCTCAAAAATGAATAAACATTAAAAAAAAAAAAGGCACTCAACCGACTAAGGCAACTAGGCACCCCCTGAATATTGTGTATTGAACCTACTACCGGTTCTTTTAAAAAAAAATTTTTTTTAATGTTTATTTATATTTCGAGAGAGAGAGAGAGAAAGAGGCGAGATGACACTGGAATGTTTTCTTTAAGATTTCTAGAAAGCTTAAAGTCAACTTTTAGCATTAGGACTCTTACCTTATAGAAGCGCCTGGGTGGCTCAGTCAGTTAAAGCGTCTGACTCTTGGTTTCGGCTCGGGTCGCGATCTCACAGTTTGTGAGTCTGTGCCCCGCGCTGGGCTCTGTGCTGACAGCATGGAGTCTGCTTGGGATTCTCCCCCCGCCCCTCCCCTGCTCACTCACTCGCTCTCTCTCTCAAAATAAACTTAAAAAAATTCTTTTTAATAAAAAAAAAATAAAAAGAATTCTCACCTTATAAAAAGTGCAACAGTTTAATGCATTGCATGTTTAATTACATCTGTTCTGGAGGAATCTAAACATATTTGAAAAAAAATACTACAAGGAACAAATACTATAAATTTTAAAGGCCTCAGCATTTGAAGAGTGGCTATCGTGTATCATACACTGTCTTCACCCCTTTTCATTTCAGAGGAGGACTGACCATTTTCTAGGGTTCCCCCCAAATTCTTTACGTGGTGTTAATTAAGGTTGGGGCAAGCTAATTATGAGGAGAGACAGCCGAAGCAAGTGACGATGGGGAGGCCGGGGACTCAAGACAGGCACACGGATACGGAGTTAAATTGTCATGGATGTACCTGTTTAGTCCCCAGGTACCTTCCACACAAGTTGACACGAGAGAGCCGGTGCACATAAACGATGCCCAAACGGTGGGACACAAGCGACACTGACATTGGGCCATCGTATTTTCAGGGCATCCTATATGTGCCTTAAGACAGCAGCCCGGGGCAGCTCTTCCTTGGCTGGGGCACAAACCTTACCTGTTTGTAGGGGTCTGTGGATGGTGAGGAACGGGACCTTCCATGAACGTACTGTGGCCTCTCGTGCTGATCCAGACCTGCGTCCAAGATGTCACCCGCTGAGTGATACCGCCCAGAACTCCTGGCTTCTAGAGCGTTTCTCTGCTCCCTCCAAGAGGCTTGATACTCAGCAAAGGTTCCAAGTCTCTGAGGCGGTTCTGGTTTTCCCATGGTCGCCGTTTTTCCGTGACTGCTGGGGTTCTCTCCAAGGGAGGTCGTGTGGGCCCTGTTCTGGAACCAAGGCTCTGCACCCTCATACCCGTGGCCCGCTGTCCGCGGCCTCTCCGGCTTCTCCTTCGGGAATCCACAGAGCGCTTGCCTCTGCCCAGGTCTCTGGTGAATGGGTCTGCTGCTCTCCTCAAAAAACTTGCACCTGTCGGCGAATGTGCCCATGGTGTCCTCGGACGCACCGGGGTGCCGGTGGGGGCGATCGGGCCCTGCGAGCCCCACCTCGTTCATTTTCTCGGGTTCGGAGTACGATTTCAGCTTCTGTTGCACCGTGAACCGTTTCCGGGCCCCAATACGGGGAACGTGCGGCAGGCCCCCTCCAGACGGGGATGGCTTGGGCAGGCCCCCCTCCCAGAAGTGGGGGGCGGCATCCAGATGTGTGCCGTGCTCCTCCGTCCGCGGCTCGGCTGACCCCGCGGGACGATCGGCCGGGCCGGGCTCCAAGTCGCGGCGCTTGAAGGACGTGGCCCTCAGGACCCGGGCTTGGGCCTCCTTCAGGTGGTCTTTATAGGTGCCCCGGAAGGAACCTTCTGGGGAGGCGCCGGGGACGCCTCCCGGCTCCACCTGCCAGCCGCCGGCCTCCCGAGCCGCCTCGTCGGCCCCAGCCAGCGCCACCGTGCTTCTGCTCTTCTGCAGGTTGGCTCGGCGCATCTGGACCTCGTTCCGCAGGGTGGTGGCGAAGCGGTCGCTTCTCCGGGTGGCTCTGCCCACCTGGCCATCGAACGGGGGCGGCCTTTCGGCACCAGCTCCCGGGCCGTCGTCGGGCGGGCACGCCCCCTCCCGGGCCAGCGAGTGCAGCATAGGCGTCTTCTGAGGGGAGATCTTGCCGCTTTCTCCCGCGGCCCACGGGAAGCCGGCGGTGGCTTCCTTCCCCGCCGCTCCTGCCCTGTGGGCGGCTGTCTGTGGCTCCTCGCTTCCCACGGGGTGGCCCTTGGCTGCCTGGTCGCTCTCACGGGTGTCCGAGGCCTCCTCCTCGTGCCGGATGTGACCCCAGGGCCCGTGGCCCATCGGGTGCTCAGTGGGGAGTTCGTGGGCTTCTGCGGCCCCGTCAGACTGCCAATATTCCTCGTGGGGCTGTCCCGCCTGGGCGCTTGCCTGCGGGCACTGTCTGCTGGTCACACAGTAGTAGCGGCTCTGCCCACCGCTGTTGCCCTTCTGTTCAGTGGCACCGGGCCACCTGAGCCGAGTGGGGCCGTCGTCGTCCTGGACACAGTGGGCAGAAGGCTCCTGGCGGCCGCCAGGGACGGCCACACAGTGCTGCTCCCTCAGCGACGAGGCGGCCCTGGGGCCGTCGTGACAGAAGGGACTCTCATCACTGTACTGGCGCGGGTGCTGGCAGCCACAGGAGGCCTGCGGGAAACGCACGTCCGTGCTGGACAGGGAGGCCTGAAGCCGGCCGGGGGCCCCTGGGAGGCCGCCCGGCCTGTGGTCAGGGGTCGGCACCCCACGGTCCAGGGGGACGTGGGGCGCAGGGCCCGAGCTCCCGACTCTCTTCCCATTGCCGGGCCGTGCCGGCCTCCACTGCTGACTGGCGGGCTCTGGTCTCCAGTCACTGCGGGGCTGGGCCCGGGGCGGGCCTGGAAAGTGCTGCACACTGGCGGTGTCTGAGAGCAGAGGGCCCTGGGCCTTCTCGTGGCTCTTGGTGGCAGCGAAGCTGTCACTGCGGAGAGGGGGAGGTGGTGGAGGAGGGGAGGAAGGTGCTTTTCTCTTATCGGGGACATACCAAACCGGTCCCAAATTTGATTTTCCAGGGGTGGCCAGCTTGGTCTCAGGACTGTCCTCTGGCCTGGGGCTTCTGCTGCCATCACGGGGGACCCGGGGTGGGAAGTACCCGAGCCTGTCCTCCAGGCCCTGGGGGTCACTGGCAGCCTGGCCCTGCCGGCCGCCCGGCCTACAGGCCTCCCCCAGGCCCACGTTGTAGAGGATGTTCTCCGCAGAGGACGCATCAGCCTTGGGCAAGGTGTGGTCGGGCGTGCTGGAGCTGGTGGAGAATGAGCCGTAAGCTGAGTCCCGCTTGCTCGGGCCGCCCAGGTGGTCGATGCTGCCATTGGACCTGGCGGAGGAGAGGCGTCCGGAGGGGTAGGGCTGGGAAGGGTGGTCCAGGCTGTCGACGCTCCCCAGGGAACTAAAGTGGTCAGAGGTACGCTGCAGATTCGTGTGCTCCCACGTGCCAGACAGGTCATGGGAGGAAGAACTAGGAGGAAAGAACCAGAGAGAAGAGTTTGCTTTTGAAGCGAGCAATAGTAAAGGGGACAAATGAGGAGAGCAGGACCAAGAACACAGCTGGCCCCACACAGAAACGTCCAGATGCCGGGGCGCCTGGGTGGCTCAGTGGGTTCAGCGTTCAACTTCGGCTCGGGTCATGATCTCACGGCTCGTGAGTTTGAGCTGCGCGTCGGGCTCTGGGCTGACAGCTCAGAGCCTGGATGGAGCCTGCTTCGGATTCTATGTCTCCCTCTCTCTCTGTCCCTTCTCTGCTCGCATTCTGTCTCTCTCTCTCTCTCTGTCTCTCTGTCTCTCTCTCTCAAAAATAAATTAACATTAAAGACATTTTTTAAAAAAGATTATTCTGTGACCCGTGAAAATGACAGGAAATTCACATCGCAGCACTCACAGATATGCTGTGATTGGAACACAATTATGGCCATTTGTCTACACACTGTTTGTGAATGCTTCTGAGCGACAATGGCAGAGCTGGGTACCTGCAACTGACAGAGACCCATGAAGCCTAAAATATTTCCTACCTGCCCCCTCAAAGAACAAGACTGTGAACCCCGGGGTTTAGCGTATAAAAGGATTCTTGTTATGGATTACTAAAACCGAAGAAGCAATCAAATGACAGTAATTTTCTTTTTTCTTTTAAAAATTTTTTTAGGTTTATTTATTTATTTTGAGAGAGAGAGAGAGAGAGAGAGCAGGGGAGGGGCAGAGAGAAAGGGAG